>NC_139515.1:63270192-63359981 GCF_947247035.1 Vipera ursinii | reverse complement strand
GGCCCATGGGCTGGATGCATCATGCCAAAACCATGCCCACTCCGTTGCGACGTGACGTCGCAAGTTCGACACCCCCTATATAGGAGGGGGATTATGAAAAGGGAGCACATGAAATTAGGAGGCTGCCAAGCTCAATCATATCTCACAAAGCCATAACTCAAAATGACAGCCAATTGAAATTACTATTTATTAACACACTACTGTATCTAAAATATTGAAAGCAGGTGGGTCCATGTAAACCCTGAAAAGCTTAAGTAACTAGCTGTCTCAAAAGGTCTCCAGTAGTTGTTATTAAATTTTAATTGTGGCAGTGTGATTCAGCCATGATTTCCTGATGGCTATTTTTGTATTCCCCCCCAAATAACTAACCAAATACCTTTGTTGTAACCAGTACGTAAATTAAAACTGACACTAAAAGAGAGAATTTTGTTTCTCATTGTAAAATTTTCCCATAGGAAAAGGAATGGATAATGAATTGGTACTGTATGTATAGTCTTAATAAAGTCAGAGAAGATGTTGGGAAAAAGAATTGGAAGGAAGATGTAGGAGATGAGCCTGAGCCCAAGGGAGGGGTCAAGCTCGTCATCATTCTCACGTCACTTTGAGCCCACAAGAGATCTAAATCCAGCCCACCTTGAATTCCACTGACTCTTATCTACCACTTATTTGCTTTGACCATTAGTAGTTAAAATTCTTGTAGACAGCATACCCTTGCACTAAATCTTTATATTCATTTGAACTGCCTGGACTTCCTGATTTCCCCCCTCTTGACAGAGGACTTTGATGGAGGATACATAAGAGTCAGTACAAATTGAGACAGATTTAGACAGGGTTGTGATTAGTTTCAGTCAAGACCAATGTTGGTTGGTGGACTTAAATAGGACTTCTGAAAGCTTGTTTGTTTGAGGTCCATTTCAGAGAATATGGCTGAAAAGAAATGTTGGATGAGATCTGGAAAAAGATAGTTAAAAATAAGGAGAAGGATGTGCTGCATGATCTTCTTTATCCTCCTCAGTGATTCCTCTACGACCAAAGATGACAAAGGATGAGACATTTTACCAGAAAGAACTGAGGGAGGCAGCCTCTAGCAATCTGAGAGAGAAAATGAATGTCACCAGTATATTTGGTTCTGCTTTGACTGTAAAGAAAAGTGTAATCAGGAATAACCAGATATACATTTTATTTTTTATTCTAGAGATAAGATCTATCTATCTATCTATCTATCTATCTATCTATCTATCTATCTATCTATCTATCTATCTATCTATCAAGAAGCAGAGTGTGTGGAGGTGGCCCCACTTTGTCTAGCAGTAAATAATCCCTGATAACCTTTGCTAAAGAATGTGGTGAAATCAAAAGTAGCTTGCTTACTTTGATATATTTCCTTAATAAATAGGGAAGGATTTAAATGAGGTATTTTTGTACTGTTTTATTCCTCAAATCCTATGACTCCACAAATAGCCCCAGTTACAGTAATTTTTAAATTTCCAGAATAGAAAAATTATATAAATATTTTAATTAATTAATTTATACGTAAGCATACAGGCACCTAGGATAGGATAGGACAGGACAGGATAGAAAAGACAGACAGACAGACAGATAGATAGATAGAACAGACATAGTGAATAATCATATCAAGTATATTTAATTCTCATTAACTATGCATATGAATGATATGAAATCAAATCCTTTTGTTATGGCTCCATTCTTTTTTGGGGGAAGGAGCAGCACTCCATTCATTTTTTAAAGTGTAATCCTAGTTTAAAGATACAGCCTTGTATTTTAAACAGTACACAGCAAGTTACAGTTCTTTAGTTCTCAACTGAGTACCAAATATTGCCTGCTCCAAAAAATTATTTATTTACTCCTGAGTTTAGATGTCCGAGATCCTGAGGAAGTTTAGGAGAAGTTGTAGAACCCAGAAGTGGTCTTAAAAGAGGGAGCGGCCTAGAATCCCTACATAGACACAAGCGGACTAAGCCCAACCCTTAAATTCCACAGGCCCTTATTTAATTCCAAGGTGCAAACTGTTAGTTGACAAGCTTCCTGTGCATAGGCTATTTAGCAATAAATCAGTGTGTGGATCTGGTCTTTTGGTCTGATGGGGGAGAGAGAGTTGTAAGCCCACTCACCTTTTATGCTATTGATGTTTCCCAATGAGATCATTCCCCAACCCATTTCTTATATTATTGTATATCTGTTTTTAATCTTCCTTTGTGTATGTTGCATATTCTTACTCCTTTAACTATACTTAATTGAAATCCCAATAGTGGAAAAATTCAGGAACATGCAGCCTAACTTCAGCTTTGTTTGAGTAGAGATCACTGGGGAAACCTTCTCCCAACTCTTGATTATTTATAAATACTGCATAATTACAGGGCACGGGATATGTTTCCTTACATTAGAAGGGGGCACCTTGCTTCCAGTTTCCTGCTAAGCCATTGCTCTCTCTTTGGCACCTGTATATGGATTATAATTGGCCCTTTGTCTCTTCCAACACATTCATACACTCACCTTTCATTTACTCTTATCTCAGGGAATGTGGGAGAGGGGATTGTATCACCTTGCATGCTGAAATAAGTCCTCCATTCAAACACTCAGAGAGATTACCAATTATTTCTTAACCATATACTCCCACTGAGAAAATATCCACCATCCACTGTAGTCTATTAGCCAGTAATCAGACTGTTACAAATAACTAGATTCATAATTGCCATTCCATGAGATAATTTTAAGTGTTTTCTGTATTTATTTCCTTCCACTTATTTCTACAGTCCAAAAATATTGTACTCCTAACTACAGTTAACAGTTTAGTGAGAAAATATACATCTTTTTCTATTTTCTGAATATTTGCATCTCTCTGCTATGAATATTTTCAGAACCTTGTATTGGTCCTATTGACCTATGAGGAGAGTCTGAGTGAAAACACCAGAGTTTGGTGGTTACATTAATGTCATAAACAAAGTCGTGCAACTTGCAAAATGCCACTGTAAATACTAACTGTTCTCTATGAGTCAGTTACTCCTCATGTAATAACTTTAAAGGCAATAGCTATGGTATAACCAAATGCTTCTATAATTGGCCTTCACTCTCTCACCTTACAGTGCAGGCAACTGAATCCATTTCAATACTGAATTGCTTTAGTAAAGTAAAATTTGAAGGGTTTTTAGCATGAATTGTCAGCTTCAGGTCTGGCCATGTTTTCACTGAATTTGTTCCGGCCATTCTTACTTTTAGCTCAGAGATAATTGTCTTGCTGTATGACCCACTGCCCTTCAACTTACCAACAGACTGCTTGATATCCTCCTGAAAAACTTTCCGATACAAAGCAATAATGATGGCATTCAAATCCCAAGGCAGGAAAATATGTTGCCCACCTCTCTGTGCTTGATAATCTTATTGTGACATGTAACACCTGGTGTCCATCAGGCATAACAATGCACATATAGGCCAATTGCCATTCAGGAGCAATTTAAAATAATCAAATGGCTCCTATCCATGCCTGATTCTACATTGGAATCTACGTGCTGATCTCAACATGAGGTCCTACCATCAATTAAGCTTTAAATGTGTTTACGTGTAGATGTCTAGATCCAAGCTTGCATTATCATCTTCTGGCATGGAGGAAATATTTGGCAATTAAGAGTTCAATAGCTGAAAACCATGTCAAGTTGAGATATATTGTGTATGTGTGTGTGTTTTATAACACACACACATACACAATATATCTCAACTTTATAACACACACACATACACACTGCAAGTGTTAATTAATACCAGGAAAGAGGAAAGCACACACATTTGCAAAAAAACCCCACAGAAACTATAAACCAGTAGCAGTGAAAAGAAATCTAATATATGCAAATTAATGGCATAAATTTAGCTTTTATCTTGCAAATGCTAACAAGCTCAATAAAAGTGATTCTTTCTGCAATTGCTGCATGATTCTTTTTGGGCAAAATAATTGCATTTTTAAATATTTTTGTGGCTGTATTATTATTATTATTCTTTCTTTCATGCACACTTTTTTCTCTTTATTTCTTCCCAGGGAAATTCAAATCATATAGTTTTATGTTTTGTGAATAGGTTTCATTTCAGGAGACAGTGAAGCCGCACTGAAAATTCTCATCAACCAATAGTTACATTTGGACAAATGTTTCTGAACGGACCTTCTTGGCTGCATATAGATCAGGAGTGACTCACTAATGCAGGCCAAACTGGAATCTTTGCCATCACTGCAAGAATAAAAGGATATAAATGATTGGAAAGGGGAGACCTTGCATTCTTAACGTTCTAAAATAGAATCAGGGTCATGGATGCAACTCTATAACCTGCAAGAGTGCATTGCAGTATTTCTTTTATGTGCCCTTGGTGGCCAGCTGAAACAGAGATGTCACTGAATAGAATGTGTTGCTCAAAACTGTACCCATATTGTTTGATGCACTAGTTCTCGCCAGTTGGTAGACTGATGACACTTAGGTTGGATTTTTTCTAGGATGGACTTCTACAAAGTGCTTTATATGAAGTTTCCCTTGGAGACCACTTACTGCAGATAATGCAAAATGCAATGGGCTATGCTTATTGGCAAATAAGAGCTGATGATGCCATGTAACCTTTGTGTTAAAGGCACTGCATTGGCTTTACCATACATTAGAGTACAGTTGAAAGTGCTGGTTTTGATTTTTCATGAAGCCCTTTGTGGTTTGGCTCCCAGGTATCTGCAGATAATTGTCATGTAAGTAAAACCAATCTTTCCTAACTATTTATCCAGGGTGGAAATGTTCCAGAAGATTAGGGGAAGGGGCCTAAGTTAGTAGGAAACATGTTTTATATTGATGTCCCACTCCTTCAAATAGTTTCCTCCTAGAAATCCAGATGGTGTTTTCCTTGTATGCATTCAAGAAGGCTAATGAAATGGTATTGTACAGCATTTGCCATCTAAACACATATCCATAATTACAGACACTAGCTTGGCTTTCTTGATTTGATTGGTTTAAGTCATTATACTGTAAATCACCATGGATCACCTGAAGGATGGCTATATATAAAAGTTTTGCTATGTATATATACAAATGCATTTGCCCCTTTAATATTTTGCATTTATTTGCCACTAGAATTAGTTATTTATTTTATCAATAAAGAAATCTCAGATTTGATCTGCTAGTATGAAAAATAATATCCCTTCATCCCATTCATTCAATCTGTTAAAATGAATACCTGGGATAATTATATGAGTAAATTATTAAACAATTAGATTTGACTTGGGCTAGACCTCCCCTATAAAAACCTCACATACTCTAATTCAGTCATCATGATGAAATTCTCACCATAAAAATTTCTATGGTGTGTCATATGCCATTTCTGAAGGTATTTTTGAAAGTCATTAACATTTATCACTCTTGGAAAGATTACAAAGCCATTTCTAAAGCTCTGGGGCTCCACAGATTGATATGGTAGTTGGAGACATAGTCTGGAAATGGGGAAATTTGAAACAATTGTGAATCGTACCAGATTCGCTGTCATGTCAAAATTACACTAAGAACAGAGAATAAAATTGTACCAGAAACATAAAGGGATCCTGAACAACGTAGGCTGCCCAGAGTCGCCTTAATGGGGAAATGGGCACCAAATAAATTTAATAAAAAATAAATAGCCATTTAAGACATATCCACATGTGTATGCATACGAACATGCACACACATACAATTTAACTACATAAATCACCAAATGACCGCTACTGATGCTTGTCTCCACACCTTTTGATAGCTGTTATAGCTAGGGAAATCTTGTTAAGGTGAGAACCTGCCATCAGCTAAGCCTTAACTATGCTTCTGTGTGATGTCTAGGTTTAATCTGGCACACAAGAAACACAGTCACACTCTCTCCTATCATTATATTTGGCAATGAAGGGTTTTAAGCAGCTGTATACCATCCAGACTGGCAGACAGTCATGCTGAGATACACTGTGTTCACACGTAAGCAGCCAGTGGAAAGCTGAGAATTGGATTCCTGGGAGAAAGCAGGAAAAGACATTCTGAATTCCAATATTAAGGCTTGGAGGTGGAATTTGGATTGTACTAACTTTAAAGTGAAAAACACAATTTTTAAACTGGCTTAGAAATTCAATGATAGCATGAGGAATATTAAACTGGGCCTGGGGGGATGGAGCTCTGAAAGCTTTACTGGTTTCAGTGCAATTACTGTACTGTATCTTGGCAACATTATGCAAGTAGTTTTGTTATGGCCTTTTTCAGTTTGTCATCCCCTCCCTACCCAGTTTTTCAGTCTAGTGTACAGCCTTGGTTTTCTGTGATGGTTTCTCATACAAATTCTAACCAAGACCAATCCTACATTGAATTAATACTCTACATCACCAGCATGCCTCTTGTGGCCCTTGGAGCCAAGAAAAAAAGAGGAGGCAGCAGGCCCCAGTTGCAGCAAAACTGAAGTATGGGAACCCCCTTCAGAAAACACGGTGAGCTTTTGTGTACCTTCCCACTATCAATAATATACATGTTCAAATTCTTTGCCTCCAGCCACCTGCCAAGGAAGAAATGCACACCTCAGCCATTAAATTGCTGAACAGGGAGCCATTATAGGTCTTCTCCCAACTGCCAGCATCAGAATTAACAACACATTTTGCTGCCAAAGCAATGTATTTTAGGAATTAAAGCAGTGAAATGAGAAGCAGTTCCACCAGGCTAATTTTGCCACTCCTTTTTTTTCATTCAAGGAACACTGCTGGCCACTGGGGGCAGCAGTCGTGACAGATATATATCCTTATTTTCTAGCTGCTTTTTCACAAACCTCTCACAATTATAAGTTGTTAATTCCCAGATGTTTTGAAACAGTTTTGAAACAGTAAATTGGAACATGCAGCATTAACAAAGAGTAGCCTATCCCAGCTCTACAAAGCTGAGGGAGGCCGGAATATTGATTTCCTAAAAGCTCCAGAAAAGGGTGCCCTCTTTGTTGTTGTTTTAAAGTGAGGCACAGGAGTCAAAGACTGTGGTTTTTAGGTATTTACTTTGAAATGAGGAAATCACAGCCTGCAGATGCTTCAAGGGACCCTTTGCTTATTATATTATTATGTTAACATGTTTCGTGTCAGAGGAGTTCTGAAGCTACAAACTAGCTTAAATTGACTATGGATCGGGTATTACACTTAACCCAGGGCTGGATTCAGCACCAAAATCTCTTGGACAGGTCCTGACGTTTCAGTATTTCTGCATTCCAATTTGTTCTAGTCACTGTATGACTTACAGCATGGGTCTTCAAACTCGGCCCTTTTATGACTCATGAACTTCAACTCCCAGAATTCCTCAGCCAGGCATGCTGGCTGAGGAATTCTGGGAGTTGAAGTCCATGAGTCATAAAAGGGCCGAGTTTGAAGACCCCTGACTTACAGTATGCCATGCTCACAGCAGCAGATAGTCATTTGTATTGTATTTCCCATAGAGCTCTCAGCGGGCCAATGTGGAGAAGACATTATATTTTCCATAATGCCCAGAGCAACACCATAACAAAGGGAGAGTGTGAGAAATTTAAATAGAGTCCATAGTAACCATGTGCACAGTCAAGCTCTTATCATGGATGGAAAGTATCCACGGGTCTTAAGGTCATACTGGAAAAGATTCTTTGAGCAAATTAGTCCTTTGAACAGTGGTGCAGGCAGGACAGATAGTTCCTGGGTAAGATATCCCCATGGATTCTGCCTTCTCCTGAACCGTTTTTCTTTCTTTACTCTTGCATTCCACGTCTTCAGTAGGTAATACTCTCACTTTCTGAAAAGATCTTGAGAAGTGTTGGCATGTTCTGAACAGCATGCAGGACCAAGAGGTCAAGTCAAAGTCCTGAGTGCAAATGCAGCTCCCATCTGTAGCATGCCTAATGCCTTCTGTTAGTAATGTAAACAGGAAACCATGGTAATGACACAGAAAAGAGGGAGGGCATTTTTTCTGGCTTTTTGTTTTGTTTTGTTTTTTGCTTCCTGTTCCCATTCTTACTCTTAATGTTATCAAAAGCAATTAAAAATGAAACAGTGAAAACTGGGGGTATCACCTTGAATTACTGAATGATGGCCTGCTGTCTGTATACTTGGAATGACCAACAACTTACTTAGTTACCTGTTGGCAATGGAGTAAATGTTCTGGCTTTTACTGTACAATCATTTATTGAATGACCTGGCCCTTCCCTTGTTTCCCATAATTCAGTTGCAATAGGATACTTCCTTATGGGGTCTTTCTGTTTAAGAAAGGTGGACAACCAGGAAGGTATAAAAGTCATGAAAAAGTATTATATAAAACAACATCTGTCTCCTAAATAATAAATGCTTCGAAAGACTGGTTCTCCAACATCTTAGGACATGCCTCCCACCAGATTTCTATAAACATCAATTTGCCTACAGGTCGACAGACGATGCCATAGCTACTGCTCTACACTCTGTAGCAAGCCATCTAGAGAAACCTGGAAGCTATGTCAGGATGCTTTTCATTGATTACAGCTCAGCTTTCAACACCATTTTGCCGAGCACTCTCAGTGAAAAGCTGACTGACTTGAAATTCTCCCCCTCCATCTGCGATTGGATTAAAGACTTTCTCAGGGACCAGCAACAAACAGTGAGGGTCGGGTCTGTTTTATCCACCCCCCTTAAACTTTGCACTGGCTCGCCACAGGGCTGTGTGCCCTTACCTGTACTCATTGTACACATATGACTGTGTATCGTCCGACCCATCTACTGCAATAATTAAGTTCGCAGATGATACCACATGTCTTATTACAGGTGGAGATGAAACAGCATACAGGGGGGAGGTACAAAAACTATCCATATGGTGTTCCAAGAACAACTTGCACCTGAACATCGGCAAGACAAAAGAGATGGTGCTAGACTTCCAGAGGAAAAGAGAGGAACCTGCCCCACTTTAAATCAGGGGGGGGCTATGTGGAAAGAGTTTCCTCCTTTAAATTTCTGGGAGTCTACCTCTGTGAAGATCTTACCTGGAAAGTTAATACAACCCAGGTGGCCAGAAAGGCCCAACAGAGACTCCACTTCCTCAGGGTCTTGCGGAAGAACAGGGTAGAACAGGGGTGTCAAACTCAATTTCATTGAGGGCTGCATCAGCATTGCGGTTGCCCTCAGGGGGCCGGGTGGGTATGGCCAGGGTGGGCGTGGCCTACTTGGTGGGCGTGGCTAGAGTGTGTATGGCCTACTGGGTGGGCATGGCCAGCTCTACATGGTTTGCATCAAGGGTGCCTATGGGGGCCTGGGCAGGAATGGGACAAATCTGAGGGTCTCTGGGCCAGGACCAAGGCAGTGGGGCCATTCCCTCACTGTTTCCAGGATGGCTTCGTGGGCCGCATGAAACCACTTTGTGGGCCGGATCTGGCCCCCGGGCCTTGTGTTTGACATGTCTGGGGTAGAACAACGGCTAATAACCCTCTTCTACCGGTCTACTATAGAGAGCGTCCTCTCGCACTGTATTGTGGTTTGGTATGCTGGCCTGACAGCCGCGGATAGGAAAGTATTACAGAGGATGGTGAGCATACCACAAGACATTGTGGGCTGTCTCCTGACACCACTGGATGACATCGCCAGGGCTCGTTGCCTTGGAAGAGTGAGGAAAATTCTTAGGGACGACTCACACCCTGGTCGGTATCTCTTTACTCTCCTACCATCGGGTAGGAGATACAGGAGTATAGTCAGCCATACCAACAGGCTGAAGAACAGCTTTTATCCATGGGCCGTTAGGCTCTTGAACGAGAAATATTTTTAAAAATTTTTATGTATGACTGACTTGCGGGGTGTGTTGTGCAATTAGCTCACAGGGTGTAACAAGATGGTGGGTTTGTTGTCACTGTGAGTTGTGGTGGGGGGGACATGAAGGGAGGCTCAGCCAATCTCAATGTATATATGGTTGTACTTTGACAATAAAGGTTCATTCATTCTAAAGTAAATGCAAAAGCATCAGCAAAGAAAGTATTGAGAATAAGCCTCTTTCACAGGAGAAGAAACTGCAGGCCATGGTATATTTAAGGATAACATTAGTACCCACATCACTCTAGGTTTACTCCAAATTGTAGACTCCGTACTCGCTCTCAGTGATCCATCCCAAATAGCTGCTGCTTTCAAAATAACTATTTCATAGTTCAAATTTTTAAAAAAGTTTACATTTTAAAAAAAATAAACTTCCATCATCATCAGAATATTAAAAAATAATAACTGGCCTGGGTCTTTAAAAATCATTAAAGATATAAAAATCATCTGAAACCTTTTTATCATAACATTAAAAAAGGGATGAGAAACATTGTCCCAGCTCAGTCTGGAAATACTAGTTAAACTGAGAACAAGATCCAATCAGTATACCTGTAAATTATGACATGTAAAAGTATGATTCATCATGTTAAAGAGACTGAGCACACTACTTTTCTGCTGGTTGGTAAAATGAAGCAATATTTGTCCTATTACTGAATTCAAGTCAATCTTTTATCCCCACTACTGCAATCCAACTATAAACTTTTTATTAATATCTTAGATAGTTTAAGTCAACTGGAAGTGGTGGAGCATGTTAGGCTGTTGTCATTCTTACTCTTCTTTTGCATTTGTTGCATATGCTCATCAAGTGCTCTAATTTTTGATTACTCACTAGTTTTTCCATTCCTTTTGCAATATGTGCAATGAATTCAGAAGAAGACTCATCTTTGGAGTTATATAAATTGATAGCTGGAGTTCTTACATTTGTAGTTCGGTGACACAAGGAAAGTGACCAATATTCAGAGTCTAAACTATGGAATTTGCTACCAAACGATTAGATGTGGCTTCTAATTCAAGTATCTTTAAAGGGATATTACAGAAAAATTAAAGGGATATTATCAAGAATGAGAAGGCTATGGGCAGCAATTAATCATAATGTCTATATATTATCTCAAGATTTAGAGATCAGATTTTTCTGTGTGTAAGTTACTGAGGTTCACCATTAAGAGAATCCATTGTCTTCAATCTCGTGCTTGTGGACTTTCGAAGGCAACTTTGAAAACAATGGAAAACAGAGCACCAGCCTTTAGTAAGTTCTGCTTATATTCTTATCAATATGAGGAGTTTATACAAGAATCTAGAAAGCCATTGCTTCATACCGAGACAGACCATTTGTCTACCAATCTCAGTGTTGCCTAAACAAGTCTTCTGCAACTTGTTGCTTTCCAATTACATTAGATTAAACTCTAATATATGCTTGCTGGATATACAAATTATAGTCTCAAAACATCTGAAGAAGACCATGATAAGGGAAATTATTTTATACTGATTGGCAGTTGAATTATCTGGACAAAAAGTTGGAGTACAAATCAAATAATATTTTGATAATAATAGCCTCAGACAAGAAGTTTTCCCAGTTGTACAGTAAAAAGACAGAAACTAAATCTAAAATCTTTTACATGCATCACAGATGCTCCATCACTGAGCTATGGCTTTCCTCCTAAACTTATGTGTGTTGTTTGATCAATATGCATAACCTCCAAATAGTGTTGGAGGATGTGAGAACTTCACACATTAAATATGCAATAACAGATCTAACTGTGCACATCCACAACATTGTTTGAAAACTATCCATATGGAGCAGAATCCCATTCATATTGTTCATTTGTACAGAATATCCAATAGCCATGTCATCACCCATTTTTAAATATGCGGGGTCATCGACCCATCCCATTATACATATATATTATGTCAAATGTACAGTAGTTATCTGTATGCCTTATAAGATCCACCTGCCATTCCTCAATATATGCTTCTAATATGTGAGCAACACATTTCTTTAACATTCACATTCTCAATTACTGGAGTTCATAAAATGCCATATGTCAAGTTGCTCAGGTAGACAGCATACAAACTGTAATAAGTAAATAAAAGGCTATTGTACTGTAGTCCCAGATATAGCAAGCTTTGTGGACTGAGGTCACATGGACACAAATAACTCTTGGACAGTATTGGGGCAAAGCACCACTCTTCTTTTAGAAAGACTTTAGGGGACCTTCAAACAGTTGCATTTAGCAGCTGAGCATTTCCCCCCTTTCAGCCTAAACAGAGGACTGATCTCATCATTCTTCAAAGACAAAAAAGCACTTCAGCAACTTTACTTCTTCCTTTACTTATGTGCTGTCATGTAATTGACCTTTCTGTTTTGCCTCATAATTTAATGAGATGCTATAAATATTATGTTATTGTTTTCTCTCTCTAGTACCAGAAAATATATAAAATATGCTTTCAAAAAATACAATCAAGAGTGTTATTCTTACACTGCCTACCACAAGGAAATTTCCTTAGCTTTTTATTTTAAGGAAGAACTGCAACATTAGCCTGATGATGTGAGCTGGGCATTAGTATGAGGGTTACCAGATGGTTGAATGAACAGTGATGAACTTTGATTCAAATTCAAGCTTAGCAATGGACAAAATGAATTGCTTTGGACAAGCAATCCTTTTAATTTTAGCTCTCCATCTGCACAATGTAATAACCATGGCCAACCTCACTAGGAAATTGCAAGGATGGCCATAAGAACTGGAAAACACTTAACAACTACATGTTGAGTCTTGCCATGATTTATATTCTTCCTTTCCGAATTACTCTACTGTTTGTGCACATATAGCATGCCAAGTTCCTGCAGTGTAGCTTATCCAGAGGGCATTCCCAATTGTTCTGCCAGAAAGATCCGCTATGCCCAGTGTGCGTGCCAAAGGAGCCAGCAATACTTTACACACAAATCCTAGATACTCTCAAAGGAGATAAGGAAACCTGCCGCTTGGCCCTGCTTCCTCCTATTTTAGGCAGATGGTGCCACAGCAGGTCTTTCAGGACCTGCAAATATTAAGTTAGCTTATTTGAGTGGCAGGTCTTCTTGCAAGATGCTCAGCATGTATGAATTCTAGTTGCCCTAGAGGTGATTTCGTAGAAGCTACACAAAAATGTTAAATTTGTTTATTGGCCTTCCCTCTAGCTGTATTGCAAAGCAAGATAATTAAACAGCAATCTTTTGCAAATAGAAAAAGAGGACTTTCAGTAACTTTTCAAGGGTATTTAAAAAGTTGACAGGTGATAGTTATTTATCATTATATTGATTAATGCAACATAGAATGAAGGCTACTGCTAAGCTTGTAAGCCGCCCTGAGTCTTTGGAGAAGGGCAGGATATAAATGGAATTAAAATAAAAAAAAATAAAAAAAATTTCTTCAAAATAATTCTTGCTAAAATTTATCAGCATGCTTCTGTATATTGAGTTCTAGGGTTGCAACTTTTTCAGATTTCAATTTCCTCCAATTGTAGTGATCAATAGTATGGTTGACCATCATTTTGAGATAGGAAATGCATAAAAAATAAGGACTCACTCATTAAAAAAATGGATGTAAATGGAAAATATCTGCAATCTTTGCCACAATCTCTACAAAAAATACCTGGCCTCTGTAATTTCACTCTCTTAAATAAAACAATAAAGCGAGTACTTGGTCACTTAAAAATTGCATACACATGACCTGTGTTGTTAAATCTATTGCCGACATGTGCTAAAACCTGAATCTTAATTTGATTATTTAAGTTAATTATTCTGAAACCGAAGGCATAGAGCAACAAAAAAAATCATAGGTGAATGCTGCCATGAATACACCTTGAAAAAGACAAGCAAAAAGAAAATACTTTGCCAATGTACTGTGTCAAAAGGATAATGAAGAAAACACAATGTTTTATCTTGAGAAATTAATCCACTGACCAGCTGGATTAATTTGTCTAAAGTAATACTTTTAGGAATCAAACTCTGAAATGAAATTTTACTTGATCAAAAACCTAAGGCAGGGGTAGGCAACCTTGGCTCTTTTATGACTCGTGGACTTCAACTCCCAGAATTCCTGAGCCAGACATGAAACATTTGCATAGAGCTATAGACAAAATGATATTCATGTTTATTAGTTTTAAGGCAATATCATCATTAGAGTTAAAAGAACTGAACATTTTGCATAATGTTTTACCCCAAATTCAAACATTTATGGGGAGGTGATTGAGTTCAGTGGTGAAACACTTGCTTTTATGCAGAAAGTGCCAGGTTCTCTGTTTTAAAAATCAGGCAGAAACAGGCAACCTTGTCCCCCTGGTCACAGAAGCTTACTATGTCAACCATTCCAAAAGCTGGAAGTCCTTTTGATGGTAACTAACCTAGCTAGCAATGTTACCTACCGCCCCCTCCCCCAAAGAGAGCCAAATACAATTTTACAGCTTCTCTTCTGTGCTATTGATTCAAAGATGGGATTTTTCACCTCCAGTCCAGAGCAGCCCTTTTCTGTGTATTGCTCATTCTGCCACACAGAAACGCATCCTACATATCTGAGCCTCTTCTACCCGAGCTTGCAATGGATTGTTGCAACTGGAATGTGTTGTTTGTAAACACTGGAGAACTATCTGCTGCCTGCCTTGCACCAAAAGGCCAAAAGGATTTTCCATTCCCAATTAGATTTTTGGCTGCCTGTCATCCCAAGACTCCAGAGTCTCCATCTGTTCAATTATGAATATGAGAAGAAGAGAAAACAAACATTTAATGTCTAATCAGTTCTCCTCTCATTAATTAATACCCTCTGAGTGCACATGCAGGCATCCAGAGGTATTGGTGGGGATGGTAATGACCCCCCACCTCTGAGCACATATGCTGCAAGATCAGGGTGGGAGAAAAACTGTATCCCCAAATATTCTACACTGCAATACAAGCAAAAGGAGCAAGGAAGCATCGTTGTTTCCAAAATACTGATCATCTTTTGGATTTGTCTTTCTAAAATTATGTTCTTTCTCTCTTTGCAAGAAAGTGGAATTATGGGGGAAAGATTTCTTTGTGGCAGGATCCCCACCCTTGCCATGAAAGGGAGAGAGAGCCTGACACGAATCCTACCCTGCAACCCAGGCTACATATTCTCCTACTAAGCATCCCTGCATCATAATAAAGGGCTCTATTCGGACACGTGAGACGTTAATTAGGGGTCTTCAAAGCCAGCAGTTTGCAGTCTGCCTTCTTAGAGGGAGGTCTGGGGAGAAGAAGTCAAAAGAGAGTGTGTTTCCTTCCACGGAGAGTTGGGGGTTCTATCATCAACAGGGCTGCAAAGGTTGATCTCCCTCCCCTCCTAGATCTCCCATGGCAACTCTAATAAAGCTTCAAATGAGTCCCAGGCTTTTGGCAGTTTTGCACATCCTTCTCCTCCAGCCCAGAATAAGGAGTGTGGCTTTGATCTCAGGGAGTGAACAGATCTGTTTGTGATTATATGGTAGGGACAGGAAGATGGACAATAGGTGTCAGGGAGGCTGCTGAAGGGGACCACTGAAAATGGCTGAAGAGCTGAGGGTAGAAGGTTGGCTCTTGATCCCTTAATGTGCAGTTCTGCTTGCTTCTTCTGCACTCTGGATTTGGAGATGGCAGATAAAACAGTGGTTAGTATTAAAATTTTCATTTTTATATGATTTAAGGGAAGAGAAATTGAAAAGATGTTTTTATCGATTTCTCCAAGGAAAGGAAAACATTTCATATAATTCAACCATGGGCAGTTTCTCCACCCATAATAATTCATTCTGAAAAGGTCTAAAGAGAGAAGATATCTAATAAAGTCAGAAAAGTCAGAAAGGTTGCAGATTCCTGAGGGGGGGGAGGGTGAACATGCCAATACAAATACATATACGAAACACTAGGAATTTTGTTACTAAATATATGCATCATACCATAGAATGCCGGCAGGTTATTCCCAGGGGAAGGGCGTTGTCTGTGGGCGCGCCGGCCCTTTGGAACCAACTTCCCACGGAGCTTAAGACCGCCCCCGACCTTCGCTCATTTCGCAGGGACTTAAAAACCTGGTTTTTTGAGCTGTCTGGCCCAGACTGAGGGGTTTTAATTATTTATTAATGGGGTTTTAGTTTAAATTCAGGGACTTAATTTAATCTTAGTTTTAATCGATTTTAACTTTGTATGTTATGTATTTTTATTTTTTCCCTGTAAACCGCCCTGAGTCCTACGGGAATAGGGCGGTATACAAGTTTAAATGATAACAATAACAATAACAATAACAATAACAATAATAATAATAATAATAATAATAATAATAATAATAATAATAATAATAATAATAGAATGTCACCAAACCTATTTTCTCCTTTGGAAACATTGGTAAAGGAAAATTTCTTCATAGGACCAAATATGTAAGGAGGCACAACAGAGGTGAGAGATATTTGGCAACACAAATGGAATATTTTTCTGCATGGGATTGCACATAAATCTCTTTGGCTATCAGCTAGTTCTAGTGCTATCTTAACACAAAGTAGCAAATATGTTAGTGGCTAACTTTTGAGTCAAACCTCAAGTGTCCCACTGGAATTGCCTCATAGGCTACTGACTTACTAACATAATTTCCTGAATATGATCAAGACATTCTAAAAAAAAAATGTGGGTGTATGTGTGTATATGTGGGGCTCTAACAGAAGGATCTTCCCCAAAGCTTCTTGGGACTATTCATCATTTTGATGTTTCTTCACAACACAGATCTGGCTTCTGGAACATTCATTTGGAAGAACACTCTGTATACCGTGTGCTGGGATGTGACTAAGCCTCCTCATCCCTAATCATGAAACCCAATGAACACAGGCATAGCGTTCCTTGGGAGGAGATCAAATATATAAATCAGACACAGAATCCCTAAGCAAAACCATGACAAACCTAGGGATGAGAGCTACTGAGCAAACAGAAAGTATCTTGGCTTGAGGTAGTAACCAGGGGACAATATAGTAATCAGGGAACAATAAGAACTCCTGGGGGGAAGGTAGAGAGAGAGAGAAGGAGGGAGGGGGAGGGGGAGAAGGAGAGGGAGAGGATTGGATTGGTTGATTTAAAATTTATCTCTTCATCCTGGTATTCTCCAGCTTATTTCACCATTCTACTTCCTTCATAGGCCTGGCATGTCCTTAAGCTTGAGGAAGGGAATATTTTATGTACCATGCTTACTTGCCAACCATAAAGGTGGGTGCATCTAGTTAAACGTGGGCTGGTCTCAAAACAACTAAACAGTATTAAGTCTTGTTAGTACTTAAAAGAAAATCTACCCCAGGGCTGGACTGTAGAGAGTAAGGAAAATGACCTTAATGGAAACATGGAGGAACTGCAATAGTAACTGCTATAGATGCAAAGGAGCTGAAATATTGTTAACCCCAAGAAACTAGTTACTATTTAGAAGCAGGTCAGGCAAAACTCTCCCAGATTCACTGGGATATAAGAAAGCTGGGGAGGGGAAAAAATGCAGCATGATTAGACTTGCAAGATTCTGCTACTATAACCAATCTCAATAAAGGTAGTTCTAGTCTTCTAGTGGTGTTGATAACCTGGGGAATGAACCCCCCCCCAAAACAGCAAAGCCCTACAAGGAAATGAGTTGACCTGAAGGAAACCAGCAGCATCTATGGGGTTGGGTTGAGGTTAAAAACACTCAGAGTTAACATTCAGAGTTAAACCCCACTTCATAGTTCTTCACAGCACTCTCTTCATGGTTTTACAGAGTCAGCATCTTGCCCTCAACAATCTGGGTCTTCATTTTACTGACCTTGGAAGGATAGAAGGCTGAGTCAACCTTGCGAAAGTCAGGATCGAACTCCTGGCATTGGGCAGAGTTAGCCTGCAATACTGCATTTTAATCGCTGTGCCACCAGGGCAGTTAAAGTCATCCTACACACACACACACTTTTTCTATTTATGTCAACTTCGTATGCATGGACAAAGGAGCATAAAAGGTATGCTTTTGTGACTTTCCTCTTGATGCCTTTGACTATCTCTATTCTGTTTCAAGACACGAGAAATGGTCTTTTTATGCAGCTTAACTGCTGCTATTGATGCTCTTCAGTAATCCACAGGAGTAAATACTTTAAGTCATAGAAAAGAAGATGTTAATAGTTACAATTATGCAAAGACTGGTGGATTTCAAGACTTTCAGCATCTGAAAGACTATCATAAATTAAATGAAACATGCTTGTTTTCTACTGTTCCAGATGGCAAGGTTAGAGTCAAATGGATGGAAGTGTCAACCAGGCAGATTTCAACTAAACATTAAGCTAAACTCCTGAACAGTAATTGATATTCAAAACTAGAATAGGCTGCCTCAGAAAATGGTGGCTGATCTTTTGGTAAAGGTATTTAAGCAGAGAAGCGACAGCCATCTGGCAAGTATGCTGTAAGTGCAAGACTAGTGAACTAAGCAGATGGTCTAGATGACCTCCAAATACTTGTTCAATATTAAAACCGCATCATTCAGGTGAAATATTGGCATTTGTGAAACATACAGATTTCTAGAGTATGTAACTTTTAGTTGTTAGATTTCAAAAATTAATTCAGACAATTGCTCTGTTACATAAAGATGACTATGCAAATGTTATTTCTTCAAAAGATTTCCTACATAGACCTGGGTTTCTCTGAAGTGATGGCATCATCTTTTTACAAATGTGCCACAGAAAATATTTGAAAGATACAGCAACATACTGCTGTTCCTTTGTTGGATGATACTGAAACATGTCAAGCAGCATATACTTTAGAATACATTTTTAGTGTGTGTCCAGGCGTGCTAGAGGAGGAAGTTTGCAAATCTTATGGTATTTAGCAATTTTTTTAAAAATCTGATGCTATTAGTGCATAACATGAAATAGTAAATAATGAAGACTACACGGAGATTGGCCAAATAATGCGAAATAAGTACAGGTATCCAAGTATCCCAATTAAAAGGCAGATACTTAACAAGTTTTTTTTTATTATTTCATGGAGAAAAGCTACAAAATTGTAAAGTGGTACAGTAATCAGGAAGTATATAACTTGTGTGGAATATATCTTCATGAAGGAGATGAGGTTCTCTAGAAAACTGGTAAACTATTGACTCTAGTTGGATACCAGACCATAGATGGAAAAAAAAATCAAATTTCAAGGAATGTCTGAACAATATAAGTTACTGAGCAATTCTAAGTTTCAGTGGGTTGAGCGGAATGAGTAAGCAAATTCTCAGCATGGTGTGTAGCAGCAGTTAAAAAAATGAATCAGACAAAAGGAATCAAAAGAGATGAAAGGAATGTTGTATTTTAAAAAGAAACAAAACAGAATCTAAAGAGCAGTGAGCCAAAAGGCAGAGAAAATAAAAAACAAGAAAAGGGAGAAATAAGAAAGTAATTGACTTGCACAAAATACAGTCATTTGGGTCATCAACTTTATATACAAAAGAGATGTTTGAATTTACCAAAAATATATATGGGTAGGATCCCAAGTTTTTCCCCATCCTTCTACAAGTGTCAGATTGCATTGTACAGCCTTCTCAAAAATAGCACAGCGCAATCATTTTGGATTAAGACATTCATCATTCCCATTCAATATGGTGATCCTAGCTGCTATATTATGACCATATAAAGAATACAATGTTCTTTGGGCTTGCTTGCAGTCAAGCCAGCTCAAGTGCTTATACCTTCAATTTTCTCCACAATGGTGTGTTAATATGGCACAAGAAAGTATAATGGAAAGTATATACACTGTACACACAAGGAGTCATTGTTGTCACTATCTTTACCATTAGCAGAAAATGCTAGATCTCACATGAATACTGCATTGTACAAGACTGTGAAGTGTCATGGAAGAAGAGTAAGTGGTAAAGTGTGAATTAACAAATTAAATGAATGAAACAAAAATAGTTATGTTCTGAGTGGATCTAGTGTGAACTGATATAATCTTTGGTATGTAATTTAGGAGTGTTTTTTAATGCATACGAGTAGAAAAGGAATTAATCCAAAATTGTTATGATTGTTTATTATGAAAAAAAATAAAATAATGAAAGAGAAAAGTGAAGAGAAAACCTGAACATGGCAGAACATTTATTGGTAATGTCAAGAGTAAATTTTTGGGGAAAATGGACATGGAAAAAAATTAATATGTGGTGTGAAAGGTAAAGAGAAACTACTAGTCATGCATCTAAAGTTATTAATAGGATTCTGTTCATATTCCAACAGAATGAATGGATGTAACAAAGGCTGTAAGAAAGAAAACTGCTTGAAAAAGATTGAAAAATATAACATTACAGAACACCATACCCAGTGTGTGAGATTATACTAATTCAAGAGAATGCCTGGTAGAATGATGAAGTGGAAAAAATTAACTGATGGGAAATTTGTCATTGCTGGTGGTTCTTAAGTAGTGATCCAGATGTTCTAGGAATGACCCAAGGCATCTATTTCTATTAGAAATGTGATATCAGATTTTATCACTATGTTGCTTAGTGACAGCAATTCCGGTCCCAATTCCTGTTGTAAATTGAGGGAATTCTTTGTGAACGTTGTTTTGGGGGATGTCAAAAGTTTCTGTGTTGGTTTTTATGCTTTCATTGTTTATAAACCATCAGGGTCATGTTGTGTAAGATGGGCAGCTGCATAAATCTTTTTAAATGTATGAATACATACATACATAAAGGTAAAAAGTTCAAGCAAGTAGATGAATGTATACAAATTGACTGAATGTTTATTAAAGAGGAAAATGTAAAGCAATATTCAGCAAATGTTGTTGAAAAATCAAAGCAAGGGGTGGTATGTAGTTTGTTATGAGAAATGAATGCCTGGAAAAAGAAACAAAAAAGGCTGACCATTGGACTATATGATATATGAAGTGGGGATATCAGGAAAAATATAAAAGTAAGTTGAATGTATTGGGAATATCTGGTAGAGTATTTCTCAACCTTGGCAACATGAAGATATGTAGACTTCAACTCCCAGAATTCTCTAGCCAACATGAACTGAAATCCATGCATCTTCATGCTATCAAGGTTGAGAAACAGAGATCCAGTATAACAAAAAGAAATAGGGTCAAGAATGGATGTGGACTGAATATAAACATGAGTGACCAGTTACAATAGAGATATGTTGAAGTTAGTAAGTCACATAGTGAGAAAGAATGAGGATTGCACTGTAAAAGAAATATAAGAATGAAAGAATAAATGCAAGAAAGTCATGGTTGGATGGTTGCTGATGAGATCCTAAATAAGATTGATATGAGAAATTTAAAGAAGAAAAGCAAGGCCTGGTCTACAAAGTTTAAAAAAAAGATAAGAAAATATACACGGAATGGGTTTAACATAAACTTATCACATAGATTTACATACTTTTTCTGTGCTTTTTATAATATTATTCACCCCAAAAGAGAATTGCATTATATATTTATATATATTTATTGATGGCATTAAAGGTGTGTGTGTGTGTGTGTGTGTGTGTGTGTGTGTGTGTGAGAGAGAGAGAGAGAGAGAGAGAGAGAGAGAGAGAGAGAGAGAGCGCATGTGTGCATACAAAATGAATAAGAAACCAAAGGAAGAAAATTGAATGTGCCATTCATTTCCTATCTTGAATTAGCAGGAATCAGTTGTGTTAAATTATGTTTTGCTAGCCAAAGCACTCCTAAAACCAAGTCAAGTTAAAGTAAAGGTATCATGTAAGAGCCTTGGTGGAGCAGTGGGCTAATGCCTCCTTAAGTAACACCAGCTGTCTGCATTTAGTGCAGGTTTGCATCCCACCAGGCTCAAGGTTGACTCAGCCTTCCATCCTTCCGAGGTAGGTAAAATGAGGACCCAGATTGTTGGGGGCAATTAAGCTGACTTTGTAATAATGCCGCTTGGGGTGTGTGTGAAAGCCCTAATAAGCAGGCATATACATAGAATGAAGGCTACTGCTAAGCTTGTAAGAAGCCCTGAGTCTTCGGAGAAGGGCGGGGTATAAATGGAATTAAAAATATAGTGGACCTGCAATTCAGTGAAAAAGATACAGGTTCAACATACATTGCCAATATGCAAATTCTGTGATACTTCCACCGATATCTTATTGAAACAAGGGGTATTTAAGGGGCATGACCTAAAATAGATTTGCAGGATCCCAAACTCTTTCATTAATTTTCCAGCACCGACACTGTATCGTGGAGGTGGTATCATTATTATCCCTCTCTGTGATATGAATGGGAGGGAAAATAGAAAATGGAAAATTAATGGAGAAGGGAACTAAAAATGAATGTCCCCTCACTACTGTTTTATAACCAACTTCTGGCTCATTTTAGAAGAGCTAACATCACTGCACATGAGACAGGTACTAAAAAAATATATATTTCAGCTTTAAAACATTTTAATTATAACTTATTAAAATGATCAATAGGTATGAAATGCCAA
Source organism: Vipera ursinii (assembly GCF_947247035.1). Taxonomy (NCBI): domain Eukaryota; kingdom Metazoa; phylum Chordata; class Lepidosauria; order Squamata; family Viperidae; genus Vipera; species Vipera ursinii. Next base: position 63,337,760 of record NC_139515.1, on the reverse strand, counting down.
AAACTCTATGGTTATACAAGTGTAAGTAAAGAGAGGAAAATTTTAGGAAACTAATTATTTTCCCCTCTTCTATCACTGTGCACAAAGCAAACTATTCCTTAAATCAACAATGCTCATTAGAAAACTACTGAATGAAAAGAGGTCTCTGCTCTAGAAAAATCTTTCTTTTTAAGTTGACTCTTTCCGCATATAGAAGGAATAAAACAATTGAAAAGGGATTTGAACTACTTATCCCCTTGAGGTCACTCCACTTAACGCAAAGCTTGAGTTTATTATGCTGCAGCACCTCTGCACAGTACAGAACAATGGCAATAGGATACGTGTGGAAATGAGAGCTGCAAGTATCAATATCTATGCTCTTTCAACAGGTAGAAGAAAGTCGCAGTAGAAATCTTCATTTGCTCTTTCACTTAACAGCCAGTAATGAAATACCTTCACTATATAATAATAGTGCTTTAGCTTCTCAAAATAGCAAACAAGATAACCCAAGCTACAATTTCAAAGCCTCCTCTAAAAATCTGTCTTAAAAATGGATTGGAGAGCTTTTTAAAAAGGATGTCAATTAAGCAGACATGCAAACCACATTCCAAATGCAAGTTTGCAAGCTCATGATTTATTGGCCCAAACATGCTTAATTTTCAAACTTCTGGTGAAAACCATTGGATTCTTCTTATTCAAGAGGAGATAATAAAAGCCCAGTCTAGCACAATACCAAAAAAGAGGAAAAATCACAGCTCTCAAAAGAAACCAGCATGGCTGCAAAAAGAACTCTCTGATAAATTGAAAGATAAAAAGGACAAGTTTAAAAAGTGGAAAGAGGGGCACATAACTAAGGCAGAATTTCAGCTAATAGCCCGAGCCAGCAAAGATGAAGTGAGAAAAGCAAAGGCTCAAAATGAACTAAGGCTTGTGACCAAAGTCAACAATAACAAAAAAAAAGCTTCTTTCAACATGTAAAAAACAAGAAAAAAGTTAAAGAAATGACTGGTCTATTAGTGGGTGAAAGTGGCAAGAAGGTGACAAGCAACAGGGAGAAAGCAGAACTATTTTACTCATTTTTTGCATCTGTCTTTACACAAAGGGAAAAAAAGACCAACCTATCAAAAATAGTGCCATAAAAAACAGAATAGAAACACAAGTTAAGATAGGCAAGAAAATGGTAAGTGAAGACCTGTCCAGCCTAGATGAGTTCAAATCACCAGGACCCCAAAGTTCTCAAGGAACTGGCAGACGTAATCTCAGAACCACTGAACTATATCTTTCAAAGATCCTGGAGCACTGGGGAACTACCAGAGGATTGGAAAAGAGCTGATGTACTGTAGTTCCCATCTTCAAAAAAGGAAAAAAATGGATCCAGGAAATTACAGACCTATCAGCCTGACCTCAATACCTGGGAAGATTCTGGAAAAGATAATCAAACAATGAATCAGCGAGCACCTAGAGGTAAACAAAATCATTACTAAAAGCCAACATGGGTTTGTCAAAAACAGATCATGCCAGACAAATCTTATTGCATTCTTTGACCAAGTGACAAAATTAGTGGATCAGAGGAATGCTGTGGATATAATTTACTTGGACTTCAGTAAGGCATTTGATAAAGTAGATCACAAACTACTACTTGATAAGGTAGAAAAATGTGGGTTAGACAGCATCACCACCAGATGGATTCGTAGCTGGCTGACAGGCTGTACTCAGCTTGTGGTCCTCAATGGAACCTCATCCACATGGAGGGAAGCACTGGGCTCTGTTCTGGGCCCAGTGCTCTTCAACATCTTCATCAATGATTTGGACGAGGGGATAGATGGGGAACTCATCAAATTTGCAGATGACACCAAGCAGGAATAGCCAACACTCCAGAAGACAGGCTTAAGATACAAGAGGATCTCGACAGACTTGAACACTGGGCACTATCTAACAAAATGAAATTCAATGGTGAATTCAGCCACCTGGAAGCCCCGCCGAGCAGCTGGGAGGCCAGGGTGACGCCCAAGCAGCCGGCAGGCTGTGGAAGGTTTCGGCAGCCATCAGAGGGATGAAGGCGATGACTATGTGCAACAGGAGTTGCTGACCACCTGGAAACGCCAGCACCTGCGCTCGATGGCCACCAAACAGCTGGTGAGTCTGGTGACAGCTCCCAGCACCTTGTAGGCAGGCTGGAGTTGCTCTTCCTGGAAGACCTCCCTCCCTTTTGGAACTGGCTGTACTTACAAGGACAGTGAAGGACATCACCGCGTGGCAGAAAGGACGACAGGAAGGACAGTTGCACGGAAAGCAGGGGACAGCCAAAGGCTGTATCTAGGCAGGGGGGATTTATACCCAACCACCAGGATGCTGGCTTGTTGGGAAGGGAAGGGTGGAGCTGGGTGGGACTGCAGGGGTAGGATATAGAGAGCACTGGGAGCAAACCACTCCCAGTGCTAACTTTGTTTGCTTTTCCAGCTTCTGTTAAATTTTGTGTTCCTGTTTCCTGGTTTCCTGGATTTTGTCCTATGTTTGGTGAGGGGGGGGGAAATCCAGGACCGTTACGGACCTGACATCTACATTTAGGCAAGAAAAACCAAATGTACAGGTATCGTATAGGTGGTACCTTGCTCAATAGTAGTAACTGTGAGAGGGATCTCTGAGTCCTAGTGGACAATCACTTAAATATGAACCAGCAGTGTGCTGCAGCTGCCAAAAAAAGCCAACACAGTGCTAGGCTGCATTAACAGAGGGATAGAATCAAGATCACGTGAAGTACTAATACCATTTTACAATGCCTTGGTAAGGCCACACTTGGAATACTGCATCCAGTTTTGGTCACCACAGTGTAAAAAAGATGTTGAGACTCTGGAAAGAGTACAGAGAAGAGCAACAAAGATGATTAGAGGTCTGGAGGCTAAAACAAACAAGGAACGGCTGCTGGAATTGGGTATGTCTAGTTTAATGAAGAGAAGGATGAGGAGTGAAATGACAGCATTGTTCCAATATATCAGGGGCTGCCACAAAGAAGAGGGAGTCAGGCTATTCTCCAAAGCTCCCGAAGGCAGGACAAGAAGCAACGGATGGAAGCTAATCAAGGAGAGAAGCAACCTAGAACTAAGGAGAAAGTTACTGACAGTTAGAACAATTAACCAGTGAAACAGCCTGCCTCCAGAAGCTGTGAATGCTCCAACACTGGAAGGTTTTAAGAAGAGACTGGACAGCCATTTGTCTGAAATGATATAGGGTTTCCTGCCTGAGCAAGGGGTTCGACTAGATGACCTCCAAGGTCCCTTCCAACTTTAATATTATGATTATTATTATGATTAAGACTAAAAATTCACAGTACTGCATCTAAGTGGCTGTGGCTGTGGAGATCAAAAAGAATAACTTTGAATATGTGAATAGCAGCTAATACATGTATAAAAGTATGCAATTATTTTAGACTGAACCATCCACACTGATCCTGCTAGTCTCCAATCTTCTAAGTTCTTTGATAAAATATGGGTTCTGTGTAGAGGTATGGGGCATTGTCCACAAAACTCTATATCCAGAAACTGTTCGATCAACACTAGAACATACAAAAGAAAGAGTCCGTAAAAGCATTGCCTGTGATCTGCTGGGAACAATAATCCTGGAATTTAAGTTGTGTTTCAGAAAATCAAGTAGAAACTGGGAGTGAGGGGGAGAGAGAGAGAGACAATAAATTTGGGGTTTCTGCCTCCGTGTATGCATTGCACAGCTCTCTAACCTAATACATTCCATGTAAATTGATTACAACTCTCGGAATTCCCAGCTAATCGGGGTGGGAATTTTAGGACTTTTTGTCCAACATACTAGAAAAATGACATGATATGTATGTATATATTCGTGTATAGATGACAGACAGACAGACTGGTGATAAATTTGCATATCTTGCCACATTTCATGGCTCTTACCAATTCACAATAGCATTAAACAAGAATAAACCTCTGTGATAAATATAATTTAAAAATAGATTAAATTAAAGTCAAATCAAAGCACACCATTCTGAGTGTGTCAAATTCTCCCCAGTGCCCTCCAGAATAGCTCAGTCTCATTAAGCTTCTGGAAGGCTATTGTCAACAGTTAAAATATCTTTTCTGCGGGAAGTTATTTCTGCAGATCTAGGGCAGCACTGAGAAAGAAAACCTCTAGGGCCAGCCCTCCTCATTTCCCCAAAATGGGACACCACCACTAGTTTCTTCCAAGACAGATGCCTTGGACAGGTCAAATCTGATTTATTATTTATTTATTTATTATTTGGATTTATATACCGCCCCTCTCCCAAGGGACTCGGGGCGGTGTACAGGGCAATTAAACACTATAAACAACACATAAAATACAAAAATTAAACCAATAGCCCTAAACAATAAAACACTTTCTAAAATTTAAAATTTTAAAATTTAAGATCTAAAATCCCAGTCCCTCAGTCCAGGCCGGCAAGTTCAAATAGCCAAGTCTTCAGGTCGCGGCGGAAGGAGCGAAGGTCGGGAGCCATCCGGAGCTCAACAGGGAGCTGATTCCAGAGGACAGGCGCGCCCACAGAGAACGCTCTCCCCCTGGGGGCCGCCGGTCGACATTCCCTGACCGACGGCACCCTGAGGAGGTCCTCTCTGTAGGAGCGCCACAGGACGATGGGAAGTTAACGCCGGCAAAAGGTACTCCTGTAAATAACCCAGACCCATGCCATTTAGGGCTTTATAGGCCCTCAACAGCACCTTGAATCTCACCTGGAAGACAACTGGAAGCCAATGCAGCTCGCGGAGCAGAGGTGTTACATGGGAGTATCGGGAAACCCCCATCACAACTCGCGCGGCCGCATTCTGCACCAGCTGGAGCCTCCGAGTGGTATTCAAGGGCACCCCCATGTAGAGAGCATTGCAGTAGTCAATCCGAGAGGTCATGAGCACATGAGTGACTGTGCGTAGGGCATCTCGGTCCAAGTAGGGCCGCAACTGGCGCACCAGGCAGACCTGGGCAAAAGCCCCCCTGGTCACAGCTCCTACATGATCTTCAAAACTGACCTGTGAGTCAAGGAGGACACCCAAGTTGCGAGCCCTATATACGGGGGGTAACACCTCACCCCCTATAGATAAAGATGGAATAGAATGGACAACCCGAGATGCCAGTATGCACAGCCACTCGGTCTTGTCGGGATTTAGACGAAGCTTGTTCCTCCCCATCCAGACCCTCACCGCCTCCAGGCAACTGGACATCACAGAGAGGGCATCTGGGGTTGATCTGGGGTAGAAATAAAAAGCTGGGTATCATCAGCATACTGATGATATCCCCCCAAAAAAACCACGAATGATCTCACCCAGCGGCTTCATATAGATGTTGAACAGGAGGGGCGAGAGGACCGACCCCTGAGGGACTCCACAAACGAGAGGCCTCGAGGCCGACCTCTGTCCCCCTGCCAACACCGACTGCGAATGACCCAGGAGGTAGGAGGAGAACCATTGTAAAACAGTGCCACCCACTCCCAACCCCCTGAGGCGCCGCAGTAAGATACGATGGTCGATGGTATCAAAAGCCGCTGAGAGGTCTAATAGGACTAGGACAGAGGAGCAACCCCTGTCCCGAGCCTGCCAGAGATCATTCACCAGTGCGGCCAATGCCGTCTCTGTGCTGTACCCGGGCCTAAAGCCTGATTGATTAAAAGAGATGGTAACAAAGATATCCAGGAACCAAGTCATAAAGGGTTTGTCTAAGGTTAAACGGTATATGAATATGAATATGTCTCTTTAATGAGAGGCAATGTAAATGGAGAGATAGCTACACAGGCAGGTACTATGTGTGTTTGTACATGGATTACCTAATTACAAAAGTACAGTCTATCCAAAATCAATGCAATATAAAAGAGCATAAAATCAAATGGAATGTAAGCAAAAGAATCCTAGAATAAACAAAACAAACAACACTTAAAAATAAATAGTTCTAAAGCAGCAGATTAGACAGTAAAAATAATGAAAGCTTTGAACCATTAAGTTTCCTTAACTAGACTCTCGTCTTATTCATAATGTTAATCCTGCATCTGATGTTGCTTCCATAGTTAAGAGGCTACTTTAACTATAGTTAAACGTGGGGCAAAGGGCTAACTACAAAAAATCTGCCCTCTCTCTGTAACATATAAACATCATTAAGATACCAATATTCCTATTCTATTTGTATTCTAATTTATTATATAAATTTACTCTGTATATGTATTGGTTAACCAAAATGCTGCTATTAAAGACATTTCAATTGCCTGCCTAGAGAAATCAGCAAAGATTTGCATTCACATGCAAATGTGTCTGAAATTGCGACTATGGATCACATGGGCACAGAACTGAATTAAAATATTATGAGATATTCAAAGGATGCCTCTGGGCAGCTGATCGCGTGAGTCTCCTGGACACCATTTTCTTCTTCCTGTTTCTAATCTCTGTGATGTAAATCCATTTGCAGAGAGTGCCTAGAGACTTTTAATTCCATGGGCATTAAGTGTATTAAACCTCTATTATCAAAAGCTTTTAGGATTTCCTCTGGAATCTACAATCAGTCTGTAACATGACAAACTCCAGTTCATGGGTGCTTACTAAGATCCATCTGTGTTTCTTATATTACAGAATGAAGCTGGATACAACATCCCCACTTTTGACCAGAAATTCCCTCCATTACCTGAAAGAATCTTGGTAGGCATTGCCTGCAAATGCTGCACCACAATTGTGTTCCCAGACTCAATGCTAGCAGCTTGCCGAGGCTGCAACACAGGGCCACAGGCCTGGTGCCATCAAATATGGGAGCTGGAGATTCCCATAATGTAGCAGAAATGATACACTGCACAGTTCTGCTCCAGAGATTTCTATTAGACTTGTTTGTAGCATAAGCAGATAGGATGACATTATTGCGTCACAACCTTTCAGTGTTGCAGACATAAATTTATGGGAAGTGTGATGCAGCCTTGTCCAGCCACTGCAGATTATCAGCTATGGTAATAGTGGAGAGACTCGTGGGCAGAGCTCTTTGTTAAGGAATATTCCTAGACAGTATCAGAGAAGAAATACAAAGAAGAGAGAACTAAAAACAGATTACCAATTAGTGTATTAATTCAGAAAATATGCAGATGTACCTTCACCCTGGAGGAGACAAGTCTTGTAACCTACAAGAAGCAATGCAGTTGCATTTCTACTCCAGCTGCTTCTAAGTGCTGCAATATAAATTACTGAAGGCTGCAATCTACAAATTAGAGGAAGTCCTGTGGCTTTCAATGTAGTACTTTATCAAGAAGTGATTTGTGGTTCACATTTGGAAGGAAGGAAGGAAGGAAGGAAGGAAGGAAGGAAGGAAGGAAGGAAGGAAGGAAGGAAGGAAGGAAGGAAGGAAGGAAACAAACATATTAGAACAGCCAAATCAACAGAGCATTCAAGAAAGCTGCTGAAGAAAAATACTATTTTCAAGGACTCCTCCAGGAAAGGCTGGAAATAAAAGATGGAGCTACCAGCTTCTAACAGCAAGCCCCTCACATTTAATGATTAGCACAAGATAAATCTCCCTTTACACTGCTGGACTGGCAAAAGAAGCTATAACTGACAAACTGTCTCTTTTATCCCACTACTGAAAGTCAAAAAATCTTCCTGCATGGCATCAGATGGCAGAAGATAAATGCCACCTGATGTAATAACCTGGAGATGTTTTCAGATTGTGTTTGATGCTAGACAGGGCTACAACTCCCTGATCCTGCAGGCATCAACTGTTTTTCATGACAAGAATAGATGTTCAAAACCTGGGCTATTTCAGAAAGCAAAAAGTGTCCATCAAAAAAAAACCTTTTGTTGCTTTGTTTTTTTAAAAAAGATACTTATTGGTGCCCCCAACAGTGAAAATGAAATGGAATATATAATTTTACAAAAGGAATTCAAAAAAGAAAAAAAAACAGGGGGTGCAACAAAAACTGAAAAAATACCCCAATATCACAACAGGACACAAAAATAAAAAAAAACCTCCAGAAGATAGAAAATAGAACAGAGAGATAATGAGAATTAGAAACTAAATTTCTTTGGCCTATTTTAACAAATATCCATGCCATAACGTTTTGCATTCAGGAATGATGACAAGAGGTGAAGTCCTGGGAATGTAGTGACAAACCAATCTAGCAGAAACTCCAAGCAAAGATCTCATGTATCAGCTCTATGGGCCTTCAGGCTGTTTTGCTTGTAATGACCCCTGGCTTCAAAGCCCTCATAAAAGAAAACAAGCAATTAGGAAGAGGCAAAGAGGTCAGTATCTCTCCATCTACACAACATAAGAAAATGCATTTTCATCGGCAGGGTGTCATTGGTTAAAGTGCTTCCAGGATTGTTTTCAATTACAGAGTATAAAATATATCTCTTCATTCACTAAAAGTGGATATGGTGTGTGTATGGGGGGGCAGCTTAAGACTCTTAGCTATTTTATTGTAAAGAAGTTGCTAAGAAGGGTTTGTACCTAACATCTGTAGAGCAACTGACTCTAGTCTTAAGCCTCGGAGAAAGTCCAGCAAAAATTAAACGTGACTAAGTTTCATTTACAATAACAGAATAAGACTCTGTCTCAACTCATTAAGTTCTATTGATTTCCAATAGTTTAGCCATGATTAATCTTTTTTAGTTTATAGCCACTGTGCTGTAACAAACAGTTTGAATAGGCTGTTTTTAATATCTGATTGTTGCTAGTGTATTGGTGCTGTTAATGAGTATGTAACAACTTTTGCAACTCTCATTTTTATTTTGAAGCACAAATTAAAAGATAAATCTAAATATTATTACCATCATCCTCTTTGGTGTAACAGTGGTGTATAAGTGTATATGTGTTCGCACACATTTGTGTGTGAGTAAGTGAGTAGGGGGGAATTGTCATTAGAATAGCATTGTGACAATGTAATGACAAACTCCATCCATAGAAATTGCTTTTTCTGGGATGCAATTTCAAGGCTGGAACCCTTCCAATGCACTCAAAACTGTCACTTCCAAAGTCAAAGCAGCCATTCCAAGATACTATAATTTTGTGCAAAGGCAAACATTCATAAGAATTACAGTTACAGAAAATGGAGAAAATGGAGGAATATTTTCAAAAAGCCAAACTACCCAAGGTCACAGAAGATACCAGAAATATGCTAAACGAGGAAATTCGGCTATCTGAGGTGATAAAAGCTATTAATGCACAAAAGAACAATAAAGCATCGGGCCCTGACGGTCTTCCATCAGAAATCTATAAAGAATTACAAAACATCTTAGCACAACCCCTAGTGGAGGTATTTAACGCAGTATTAGAAGGCGCAAGAACGCCTAAATCTTGGTCGGAGGCAAACATAACCCTTATCCCGAAAGATAATGCGGACCATACATTAATCCAAAATTATAGACCCATATCACTTCTTAATTCGGACTATAAGATATTTACATCAATTATAGTGGAACGATTGAAACGATTTCTGAATGATTTCATACACGCAGACCAGAATGGTTTTCTCGCCAAGAGACACACTAAGCACAACATTAGAATAATATTAGATACGTTGGAGTACTATGAATTACATAGTGGACAACAGATGGCATTACTTTTTTTAGACGCCCAAAAGGCATTTGATAATGTTAAATGGTCTTTTTTACACCAACAGCTTAGCTTTATGAATATGGGTGAAAAATTTATTAATATAATTAGGGCAATTTATGACAACCAGGAAGCAAAAATAATTATTAATGGGGAAGCATCTAGGAAGTTTCAAATTCAAAAGGGAACACGGCAAGGCTGCCCCTTATCACCATTGCTGTTTATATTGACTCTTGAAGTATTAACGAGAATTATAAGAAACGACCCAAAGATAAAAGGATTAACCATTAAAAAGGAAACCTTTAAACTTCAAGCTTTCGCGGACGATCTGGTTTTTATTATGGAGGATCCATGTCAGACGGGACCAAATCTATTGAAAGAACTATCTAAATATGGTGAGGTTGCCGGACTGCGAATAAATAGAAATAAGACCAAGATGATTGTTAAAAATATGACCAATAAACAAAAAGAAAATCTGGCTGGAATCATGGATATAGAAATAGTCAAGAAAATAAAATATCTAGGGATTAACATTACGGCTAGATGCACCTCACTCAAAAAAGATAATTATGATAATGTAGTGAATCAAATAAAAGGTGATCTGGAAAGATGGGGAAAGCTAAAACTCTCATTATTGGGAAGAATCGCTGTCATTAAGATGAATATTCTGCCTAAAATCCTGTTTCTGTTTCAGAATATCCCAATACAACTCGATTCTAAATTTTTTCGAAATTTGAATAAATTATCATTAATTTTTGTTTGGCAGGGGAAAAAACCAAGAATTAAATTGAAATATTTACAGGACACGAAGGAAAATGGGGGTTTTGGATTGCCAGACTGGGAATTATATTACCATGCCGCGGCTCTGAGTTGGATTAGAGAATGGGTAATCTTGAGAAATAGAAGACTATTAACTTTAGAGGGTCACGATTTGCAATATGGCTGGCATGCTTTCCTATGGACGGAGAAACAAGGTCTTTTCTCACATTTTCAAAAACATCGGATCAGGCAAGCGTTACTTAATACTTGGAAAAAAATTAGATCTCACAATTACACTAAAGTACCGGTCTGGCTATCCACCCTTGAAGCGATTGTTTACCCAAATCTATTTGATTTGGGTAACATAATTTCATACAAGGATATTCTGAATGAGGAGGGGGAATTGAAACTTAGGAATGAACTAGAATTACAAGGTATAAAACTCGATTGGTGGGCCTACTTACAAATCCAATCAAGATTTAGGAAGGATAAAAATGAATGGGGGATATATACCTCTGAAACAGCTTTGGACAAAATATTATTGGGACCAGACTGTAAACAAGTAAGGAATTTATATAAATTGCTTTTGGGATATAAGCTGTTTGAAGAGCAAGTGAAAGATCCCATGTTGATCTGGGCTAACAATTTAGGACATAATATTGACTTAGGTACTTGGCAAACAATTTGGGACAGAAATAAAAGGATAACACTGGCCTCATCGTCTAAAGAAAATTTATTTAAAATGTTTTACCGATGGCATCTTCCCCCAGCCCGACTAGCAAAAATGTATACAACAGCATCTCCCAAATGTTGGAAGTGCTCTGAAGAGATAGGCACATACGTGGTGGTCTTGCAGTAAAACACAAAAATTTTGGAGAATGATTTGGATTTGGCTGAAAGAAATATTGAAACAAGATATTGAGTTTAGTCCAGAACTTTTCTTGTTGGGAATTACGAAAGAGAAATATCCTAAAGATGTGTTATATTTAACGATCCAGCAGCTAGAATGTCATTTGCGCAAAAATGAAAAAAGAATGAGATCCCAGGAGAAAAAGAGGTTATTAGGAAAATTTGGGATTGCGCAGAAATGGACAAACTAACTTTGGAACTAAAGAATAAAGATCAATCAGACTATTATAGAATTTGGAACAAATTGTATCTTTGGAGGGATAAAAAGAAAGGTCTTTAATAGGTTTTTCAGACTAGCTCATTGTCTTAAATATTCTGTTATTTCACTGATTTGTAATTTAAGTGTATCTAAGTGTTTCTTTGATGTACATATATACATGTATATATATATATATATTTGAACATTGTAGACAAAAAGGTTTGTCAGCCCGCTGGTACTGTGTCCAATGTTTTTAAATAATAAATTTAATAAAAATTTAATTAAAAAAAAGAATTACAGTTACAAGTATAATCGTTCAAAAATATAGGTCTAATACCTAAGCCCATACTACTTGCTTACTCCTTATCCAGGCTGATATTTTTTCCCCAAGACAATTTCATGATTCTCCTTTTTTGATACTATTCTTGGTTTTTATATTAGATTTGTGCTCAACAGTCCTCAAAACAGCTCTTCAAATATAGAAGCACCTTCTATAAAGTTAGACATGTGATCTACTTTAGATATTGCTTTAATGCATCTCTAATATCTGCAGTAAGCCAGTATCTGTTCCCAGTTTCAATTCTAGAACACTTAGGCTGGTTGGGAATTATCCCCAAACCTCCAGATACTGAGAAAACCTGATACAGCTTCTGCATACAAACTGAAATATATATATCATATTAAAATGGCATCATCCATCCATCCTTGCCGTTCTATGTACAAGGATTCCCTTCTCAGAACACCCACATACGATATTTATCTCTGTTCCTGAAATATTTCCTGAAAATCCTTTTTCCCCCCAAACCTTATGTCTTACAACTTCTGAGAGTCCAATTATTCTGGAACCTTAAAATATCTTCATGCATATTTGAAGGATGAAAATTATATCAACTGGGACTTCGCTGATTAAAAAAAATGAGATCAGGGATAGAAAAGAGCATATCCCTTTTAATCACACTGTGGCCATCAAAGGCAAGCCCATCAAAGAAACAATATTCAGTCACAATACAGAACCTGCTACATCCTAACTAATGAATAGACAACTAGAAGACCATGGAAAATTGTTTTTATACATGGCAACTGCAGTAAGGTTATCATATGCCCAAAATGGAAGAATACAAAATCACTCATAATGGAAGAATAGATTGTGACAATGGCTGAGTTTGCAGAAATGGCTAAATTGACTTGCTTGGTTAAGATGGGAATTACAATTATTTTTTTATAAAAGACAGGACAACCTTTATGGACACTACGCTGAAAATGGATAAAAATAAACAGGTGGTTTCAGGAATTATTGATGAAAAAGGTCTGTTTATGGGAAGAAGGCAACCATGGTGTGTAATTTCAGAGGGTGGAGATAGCAATTATTAGATTTGTAATTCCTGTACAGTATAGAAGACCAAAAGTCACTTCTTTGGATATCTTTTTATTTTGTTATCTTTCACATTTTTATTTTATTTTCTTACTTTTTTATATATTTATACATTTTTTAAATTATGTAAAATCTTCTTATAATAAAAATTACTTTTAAAAAGAATCTGCTTCTGTCCCTCCCTACATAATTCAATCCTCAAGGGATATTCCTGTCAGGAAGTAAAATATGCTTTGAGGAAAGGATAATTAAAGAGCAAGTGAAGAATCTTTTGTGCATTTATTTCCAATCTGTCATTTCTCTTTTATGTATCTCCATTGCTTTCTTTCCAGTTTCTACCCACTCTCATGAGGTGCCAAGTGCAGAGTTCTTCTTAGAAAGAGAAGTGTGGTAATACATATTAGACTGTAAACTCCTGAGGCAGAGACCTGAAGGCAAGAGCTTACATTGAATATCAAATGTACAGATAATGTCTGTACATCAGATTCTAATCATGTGGTTTAGGATTAATGTATCATGAAATTGATTGAGAATTGTGGATCTGTAACCCAGCACATTTGGCCGGGGTAAAAAAAAATCAAGATGGCAGAAGTTCTGCCAAATTTTACCTGCATTATGACACAGATTAAAAACAACAAGCAGAGCTTTAATTGCATCACTGCGGCCTCCATCTTCTCTTTTTTGACCACATACTGTAGACACCCTCATTAAATGTTAGGGATGCCAAAGAGACAGGGAGGGAATCAGAGAATCACTGCAGATTCTGAGCCAGAATGTGAAAGAATCTGAAGTGAAAAAGGGGAAAGCTCTCATTTGTGATTTTAGTTTTCAGGATATCAGCATTTTTTTCTGATAGCTTCTACTTCTATAAGCTCTTTGAGGCTTGCAATCACAGTTAGATTTTTCTTCAGATAACTCAGAAGGATGCTATATCATAAATTAGCAGCAAAAAATGGTACTTGTAGAATGAGGGAGCTGCCTTTAAGAATTCAAATTCCCCCTCCATTGCTTGGAATGTTATGTTGTAATTACAGATTGGGGGGGACAAGGGATACAGGAATAATAGTATCTTGTGAACAGTGATTCCGCCCCCCCCCAAAAAAAAATGTTTTGCATGAATGCATGCATGTGTTCCTCTACATACATGTATATGTAATGGTTATGTGGGAATTAACTTAGGAGCCTAGGCAATGGGCCATTGTCTATGTAATGTCAAGCTTGGTTTGGTCTTTCACTCATTACACAAAATAATGGAAGAAACAGTAAAGGTTGCAAACATTTCTCTAAGTTTTAAATAATATGCCAGATGATTCAAGAACAGGGACAGAAATCCAAGTTCCTGTTATCTTTGTTCAGCTATCATTGTCCATCCACACTCTAGTCATGAAGAGTCCTTAGTAGGACTCCATAGTTTATCACAGTATTTCCTAAGATACAGCTACAATATTGGGAAACATGAAAGGAGCCGCCCCAAAGATTGCATTACTTTCGGCAATTCAGCATCCCTTGGGCAACTGTCTTGTCACCAGCAAATGCTTTCACTCCAGAAACATTCTTTGGTTAGTTTTGTATGTGCTTCGGACACAAATACTGACAAACCCACAATATTATCATGGAGCAGGTCTAACCTGTGTGTGACATTCTGAATTTTCAACAACTTCTTCTCCAGTTTTTGATTTCCTATCCTTTCAAAACCTTCTTTCCTTCCTTTTATATTTAATTTAATTTAATAATTTAATAATTTGATTTCTATACCGCCCTTCTCCCGAAGGACTCAGGGCGGTGAACAGGGCAATACACAATAAAAATCAGATACAAAAATTAAAAAACCATTAAAAACCAATTAAACATCATGCCCATAAAATCAATACATATTAAGTTAAAAACTAATTTTAAAAAAACCCAACCCCACCCCGTCAGACCAGGCCAGCTTTTTCGAAAAAGAATGTTTTAAGATCGCGCCGGAAGGAGCGAAGGTCGAGGGCCGTCCGGAGCTCAACCGGTAAGCTGTTCCAAAGGTCTGGCGTGCCCACAGAGAACGCTCTCCCCCTGGGGGTCGCCAATCGGCATTCTTTGATCGGCGGCACCCTGAGGAGGCCCTCTCTGTGGGAGCGCACTGGACGGAGGGACGTTGACGCCGGTCGCAGGTGTTGCCGTAGGTAATCCGGACCCATGCCATGAAGGGCTTTGTACGTCATAACTAACACCTTGAACCTCACCCGGAGAGCAACCGGTAGCCAATGCAGCTCGCGGAGCAGAGGTGTAACATGGGAGTATCGGGAAACTCCCAAGACAACTCGCGCGGCTGCATTCTGCACCAGCTGGAGTCTCCGGGTGGACCTCAAGGGCAGCCCCATGTAGAGAGCATTACAGTAGTCTAGACGAGAGGTCACGAGCGCATGAGTGACTGTGCGCAAGGCATCCCGGTCTAGATAGGGCCGCAACTGGCGCACCAGGCGAACCTGGGCAAAGGCCCCCCTAGTCACAGCTCCAATATGCTCTTCCAAAGAGAGCTGTGAATCTAGAAGGACCCCCAAGTTGCGAGCCCTATCTACGGGGGGTAATAGCTCACCCCCCATGGCCAATGATGGGATAATCGGAATTTCCCGGGATGCCGGCACGAACAGCCACTCAGTCTTGTCAGGGTTGAGTCGAAGCCTGTTCCTCCCCATCCAGACCCGGACCGCCTCCAGGCAACGGGACATCACGTCGAGGGCATCGCTGGGGTGGTTTGGGGTGGAAATAAAAAGTTGGGTATCATCAGCATATTGGTGATACCCAACTCCAAAACCACGAATGATCTCACCCAGCGGCTTCATATAGATGTTGAACAGGAGAGGCGAGAGAACCGATCCCTGAGGAACTCCACAAATGAGAGGTCTCAGGGTCGATCTCTGCCCCCCTGCCAACACCAACTGCGAACGTCCCAGGAGGTAAGAGGAGAACCACTGGAGAACCGTGCCTCCCACTCCTAACCCCCTGAGACGTCGCAGCAGGATACCATATATTGCTTTCCTGGCACTATGAGTAGTAATACTAGGACACATTTCACAAGCTGTGGCTTTTCTACTGTGCAAATCCATCTCTCTGACAGAAATTTTAGAAACTGTACAAAAAGTTAACAAGTAACCTTTGGACTCTGATATCCAGCTCTGGTGCTAGTTCCTGCAGAGTAGAAAATTTACATGCAAATCCAATTTATTTTCAATAATCATATAATTGAATTTTCAAGCCTTTAAACCTCAGCAGGTATAAAATTAGCACTAACTTCCCCCAACAGAAAATGTGTTCTTCAACGTTTTTTGCTGTTCCATGACTAATACTGAAAGAGGAAGAAAGATGTCTGTACTAACATTCTCCATATTCTGCAGCCCAAAATCAAAAGTTATTTGTGCTCACATTTTGGATTTGTTTTCCCCGCCTAATTTATTCTACTTGAAAATCAACTGGAACAGAAGGAGATGCAGTTTGAGTGTTGGGGGAAATGGAGGAAGAAATATGCATTCATGCCTAAGAGAAATAATGAAATGAACATACAGAGGGAGAAAGAGCAGTGTAGGTGGTTTGTTATTGTGATTACAGGTAACCTTATAAAGCTTTCCCATTTCTAAGCTTTATCAAGCAGTGGCCTCAAACTCTCTAGATTTTCTCACATGGAAATAGCATAGTAATGATTAGAGAGGATCTAGCTCAGGGGTCTTCAAACTTGGCCCTTTTATGACTTGTGGACTTCAACTCCCAGAATTCCTCAGACAGCGTGCCTGGCTGAGGAATTCTGGGAGTTGAAGTCCACAAGTCATAAAAGAGCCAAGTTTGGAGACCCCTGATCTAGCTGAACACCATGAAGTCATTTTTAGTTTTCCCAAAAATAAAGATGGATTTAATTATTTATTATACCTATCACAGAAGAGTATGTACTAGATGACAAATCAAATATGAATATTATAAACTAAGGGTTCAGACTGTTCTATTGCTGTATATTTTCATTAGCATAAAAAAACTGAAATGAGGGAAGATTGAATTTTTACTTCTGAAACATATAGCCCAAGGCAAATCACCACAATCCTTTGGCCTTGGGTTCCTCTATAATAAAATAGCAATTATGTTGTGTAGTGAGTTCTTTGGAGGCAGTAAGCAAGATGAGAGGTTGCAAACAGGAACATTGCTTTATTGAGTCAAACAGGAAGAGAACTGAAACAGAGGCTTCTGCGCAGCTACTTATACGGTTGGTCACTAGGCAGCCAATTGAGCAACCTTAAGCAGCATTCAAAAGACACGTGAAAGCAGTTCAAGTAAATCCCAATACATTACAAATTACATGATTCAAGCTGAAAGCAATAATGCACTTTCACACTCATAAATGATATTTTCTTAATACAGGGGATATGGATCTATACTAGAGATTAAACATTTTAATTGAGGATAAATCTAGCCCTGTTTATTAGCAATAGCAGTAGCACTTAGACTTATATACCACTTCACAGTGCTTTACGTTCCTCTCTAAGTAGTTTACAGAGTCAGCATATTGCCCTCAACAATCTGGGTCCTCATTTTACCAACCGCAGAAAGATGGAAGGCTGAGTCAACTTTGAGCTTGTGATAATCGAACTGCTGGTAGTCAGCAGAATTAGCCTGCAATACTGCATTCTAACCACTGCGCCACCACGGCTCATTAGGTACATGAGTTCAGCATTAGTTGCTGGGGTAGATTACTGAATCCTGTTTCCCTCACACAGAGACTTTGCCTATGAGCTTTACCAGAGGTCTGATTGACAACTGCCAGGCTAAATGAACTTTTAGCCTGACCCAAAATACAAATGTGTACTATTCCTTTTTCATACTGCTTCTATGATTTTGATTTCAATTTTTAATGATTTTTGGGTTTTTGCACTGAGAGAACAAACACTGTGATAAACAGCTCACTGCATAATGCACCATCCCTCAGCTTCAGTAGGGGACAACTAAAGCCAAAGTAGATGTTATGGAAACAGCCAGTTTGTTTGCTCAGTCTAAAAATGGAGTGAAAACACTAGCTTTATAGCAAAAACATTGCATAGGTGAGAAGAGGTGATTCTCTTTCACGCCTTACCTTCCCATGCTCCTTCATTTCTGACAATTTCTCTCCATCTTGCATCAGAGTAGAACAGAGACAGAGAAAACAGAGACACACATATTTGGATACAGTTTAGATATGAGTGGAGCAGACACGGGGCTAATATATACCTTCATGAAAGCAAAAATAAAATATTTTGCCCCGACTCTTAATATTTATCAGTATTTTACCCCAGATTAGTGCTGAATATTGAGGTTGTTGACTAACAAAACTAACTAGCTTTGCAGCTATGCCCCAATGAATCCAAGACAAACGCAGAGCAAAAACTGTCCTATGGATAACCAATTATAAATTCTTTGTGTGGGGGCCCATGGCCACCCCACCCTTTAATCAGCACATTAAAGTTGGCTAAAAGAGATCAGAGAATCAAGCCAGTTAATCCTGGAGTTTCAGCTTTATTTCGAAGAAACAATACGTTATACCATGTGTTTTCTGCTTCACTGCCAAAATAATGCGCTTCCTTAAGACTGCTTTTCAATCTCTTTGGGTGAAGATGCTCCCTGGAGTAGTTACTTGACCTCTATTTTGTGCCTGGAATATTTAGAGGAAATTGACAGAAGAGAGGGTTGATGCTTATATATACATACATCACTGACCTGAATTTTACAGGTAGTGATGAACAGTAGAAATGAACAGGAGTAAATCAGAGCTTTGAGATGAACAATGTGGTGCCATTACCTCCACTGATTGTCTTTCAGCACTGAATCAATTGCAGATTCAGTGCTGAGGTGGGAAGAAAAATCTCAGGGACTGCAGCCTATAGTCCCTTCCACAAACTCTCCTCAATAAGCAATGGGTCTCTCCCTTTTATGACCCAGTTAAAATTAAGATCAGACCTGCAAAGGCAGGCAATCATTCATATACAGGTAGTCTTCAACTTACGATCACAATTGAGCCAACGTTTCTGTTGCTAAGTGAGATGTTTGTTAAATGAGCTTTGCCCCATTTTATGACCTTTCTTGCCATAGCTGTTAAGCGAATCAATGAAGTTGTAAATTTGGTAACTTGATTGTTAAGTAAATCTAGCTTCCCCATTGACTTTAATTGTCAAGTCTTAAAAGATGACCACGTGACCCCGAGACACTGCAACCGTCATGAATATGAGTCAGTTTCCAAGTGACTGAATTTTGAACACATGAACATGGAGATGCTGCAATGGTTGTAAGTGTGGAAAACAGTCACTTTTTTCAGTGCCATTGTAACTTCGAATGGTCACTAAATGAAATGTCGTAAGTCAAGGACTACCTGTATTAAACAAGCCAAAATCAACAATGATTTTTAAAAAATAGGGTTAAGTCCAGTGCTTTTTTTGTAAAAGAAAAAGGTGACAGAACTCACACATGTCATACAACCCGCCTTGCCTACCCTACAAGGTTCCATGCAAAAAAGGTGCCGGAACTCCGTTCTGAGCGTTCTATGAGAAAAAAAGCCCTGGTTAAGTTAAGCTTAAAGTAAAGAAACAAAATGCATTCTATGTACAGAACTGGGGAGTCAAATGCACAGATCATTTATTGCTTGTTATTGATTTAGGTCTTGCCTTTCCCCCAAGGAGTCCTAGAAGTGTTCCCAAAAGAAGAGCTCAGCTGTTGAAACAGGTTGGAGTGAGGAAAAAATGGTCACTCAGTGAGTTTACATGGTTGAGGATGAACTTGAATTAGGATTGCCCTGATACTAGTTCTGCCTAATGAAAATATGTTATTTTACTGAATTTTTTTAATGGATGTGAATGTTAAATGTACTTACTATTTCACCAGCTACTACCCTACTTGGCTATTATGCAACTTCCATTTCTTTCTGAAATTGCCTATTTTTCTTGTCTTTCAGATTCTAACTTATTCTGGCAACGTTACATTATAGTATTGTATAACGGTGTTAGCTGAATCTTAATCAGGATGTAGCTTTTTTCTAATCTTAGAGCATTTTTACTCTCTCTCCTTACTTGCCCTCATGCCTTCTACTCCAGTCTCCTGGCACCTAGAACATTTTTCTTTTCTGTCATCCATTCCGATGCTATCTTTAAAGGTGTAATTAAAGCCTCTATTTCCCATGAAGTATTTCCTACATTTGTAATACTGGATTTCCATATCAAGGATAGAGAGATAGACAAACAGACATATATACACATGCACACAAAGTAACTTCATTAGCTAACTATATGTAACTACCAATTTGGAATCCCAGATTTAACATCAACTGTCATACGCAGCAGCTGTCGCACAGCTCTTGAAGATTGTTTCTTGAAAATAAAAACTGTGCTACTAATAACATTAGAAAATCAACAAAGCCTCATTCTACTGTGTGGACCCTGCTGCCAGCAAACCTTCCATTCCATATCTTAACTTGCCTTATTATTTTCTTTTCTGCCCTGTTGAGAACCGGCCCATGACATTTTCCCACCTGAGGCACAGAAACACATGGCATCTTCTACCCAAAAGTCAAAAGTGTGTAATACCCAAAACCAGGGCTTTTTTTTCTCATAGAATGCTCAGAACGGAGTTCCAGCACCTTTTTTTGGATGGAACCTTGTAGGGTAGGCAAGGCGGGTTGTATGACCTGTGTGCGTTCTGGCACCTTTTTCTTTTACAAAAAAAGCACTGCCCAAAACAGTTAAGTTATTTTGGGACCTGAGGCAAAAAAAAAAACTTCACAAGCACCCTTCTCCTTCCTTGATAGTAGAAATACAATAATAATATGTTAAATAACTCAAAAATGCTTCCTGTTCCATAATATTCCCCAAACAGCTGCCTGAGGCTCTTGTCTCATTCTCCCTATTGCTAAGACTGAAACTTTATCCTGCCATTATACATTACAATTACAGATAGCTCATATGTATGGACTAAGCTGGTACTTTCATAATGAAACTTGCTTTATGACTCATAGATTCATTTTTCCCATCTGATTTCCTTCCTTTCTTGAGGAGTAATACTAAGTCTTTATTGATTAGCCCTTGGGCCATATCAAAGTGCAAAGTTGCAGCAACAAATTGTTACTAAAATTTGATAAAAGCAATTTAAAACGGAATTTGATAAAATACAATTTAAAATGGAATTAGAATAAAATATGATTTAAAATGAAATGGGAATAAGATACAATCTAAAATGAAATTGTAATAGTGTATAATAATTTAAGATATAGATAAAATATGATAAAATAATATTTTGGAGTCACCCTTGCAATCTTACCTAATCAGTCCCACATATGCAGATCTCAACCGAACCATTTTGTTTAAGTACTGTGCTGCATTAAATGTTATTTTCAAGTTCTGGCCAGACATAAGGTAAGTTGTTTTGATATGGGAATCCCAATGGGTCATTCGTTTGGTATATAGACCAAGATACCTGTCTCTCACCCTCTTATACAGGCAACAGTCAAATAGGATGTGAACCAGGTCCTCTACCTTTGCCGCTCCGCAAATGCAGAGATGCTCATTGTAGGGTATAGCATGAAATCTCCCATATCTGACCATTGTGTCAAGCTGTTCGAATCTCGCTCGCATAAATATCTTCCTAAGATGTTTTGGCAATTGTAACTTCAAATAACTGTCTACTTGAAAAGTATGTTTGTATTTACTCAGCCATTTCAAGTTACCCACCTTACAAAGGATAGCTATATGAGTTTGTGCTTCTATATCCTTAATTCTTTGGGCAACTCTTTTTTTGGGTTGTTCTCCAGTTACGCAAGAGACAGGAAGGCCACAGCTTCTTACAAAATTTGTTAGTTTGGTGATCCAGGAGATTTGTGATTGTAGTTTTATTTGCTCTAGTAGGCATAACTTGGGGAGTCTATCAGTCTCCATTTCATTAACTTTGCACCAGTAGTTATAAGCTCTAATTTTGGATAATGCCTGAATTGTATGAATTCCCAATTCAGCTCTAACTGCTGCAGCAGATGTTCTTGGATCTACAACCAAAATACATCTCAAATGCTGGGACTGTGTTTGTTCTAGGACTGTCGTTGAATAAAGACCCCAAATTTCTGCTCCATACAAGAGCATAGTGGTAACCTTAGCCTTATAAACCTTAATTAATGGGGCTAGGGACCCTGGGTAGCTATGGTTCTTTAGTTTGAGCAGTAAATTCAAATGGGCTTTTGCTCTACATGTACTCTGTTGATGATGGCAGACCCAAGATCCAGTCTTGGAAAAGGTTACGCCCAAATATACAAAGGTGTTAACCTGTTCAATTGATTCACCATCTAATTGCCACTTATGTCTCTGATGGTGTCTTCCAAACACCATTATTTTTTAGTTAGATTTGCTAATGATTAGGGAGTTATCCTGGCAATAAGAGCTGAATCTTCTTAATAGCCTACGTAATCCTACTTGTGAGTATGATAATAAAATCGTATCATCAGCATAAAGCAAGCTCTTACAGTAAGTATTTAGGATCATCGGCATGTGTACCATGGGATCCTTCATTAACCCTGGCAAGTCATTGATATATAAAGTAAATAGTAATGGGACCAGGATACACCTTTGCCTTATTCCTTTTTGTGTGTGAATCCTGTTAGTCAGAGCCCCATTAACCCCATACCGCACCCTCAAACAGGTACTTGTATAAAGGGCTTTAATCAAAGCCAGGAGTCTAGGTTCTATTTTAAGAGATGTCAATTTACTCCATAGTACTTCTCTATTTACCATATCAAATGCTGCTGTAAGGTCTATGAAAGCAGCAAACAGGGGTCTCCTCTTATAGGCATATTTGGCAATTAGATGGTTCAAGACAAAGCAGTTATCAATAGTAGATCTGCTTTGTCTAAAACCTGCTTGTTCTTCTGTAAGGATATTGTTTTCCTCTACCCAGATTTCAATTCTGTTCAAAAGGTACCTAGCATATATTTTTGCTACAATGTCAATCAGGCTGATGGGCCTGTAATTACTAGGATCCTTTTTATTCCCTTTTTTATATATGGGGACAACTATTGCCATCTTCCACCCATCTGGTAAATGGCAGGTGTTATTTATGTGTGTAAAAAGACCTGCTAATCCAGGGCCCCACCAGTTGGGAAATTTCTTGAATAATTCTGCTAGTAAAAAATCCTCACCTGGGGCTTTATTGCTCTTTAAGCTTTTAATGATGGACTGTTATCTCCTTTTCTGAGACTGGTGGCCAAAGGGGGGGATTCTTGAGGAGTAAATTTTGGTCTCAAACAAAACTGAAGGAAAAGGGGAAGGTAAAGAGAAATTTCCTATCTGAGGAGGGACTACAACCTTAAATTCCCATATTTCATCCCTAATCTCATCTGTTTTTACTCACTGGTTCTCTTCCTGGCTAGTTTGGAATTTGATCCCCCCCCTTCTCCCCATATCATTTCTGTCATATCCATAAGAGCTGTTCAAGCTTGAATCTAGATAAGTGATCTATGATAAATGTAACCGGTTCCAACCTGTGTCATCTCAGGATGGTTGCACAACTGAAACACAATAAAAGGACCTTAAATATATATTTCTTCTTTCCCTCTTCTTAACAATTAGTAGCTAATGAGCATTATGTGGGTGGGAATAGCCTTCTACTAATTGACTGATAAATATCAGAAAAATATAGACATTTTCAACACTGTTGACATTTTCTTTTTTTTTCATGGGTTTAACTTGGGTACATTAAACAGTCACACTTGGAAAAATAAAAGTCTTGCTGTTAGTATATGGGCTCTGCCGCTGTGATGTACTGCCTTATTTTAGAAGTAAGCAGAATTTTGGTGTCTGGTCTATTTATTAGTTTTAGACTGATGTTTTACTAGAATCTTAAGAACTTCTACCTGGAACTGGGTATCAAATACATTTACTCAGAACTAGAGAATTCTGAACCAAGGAATCTATTTTCACTATCAGACATGAGCAGAACACTTTTATACAAATATGCTCTCCTAGTTGCCTCAAATCAATAATAGTAATGTGGTACAATGGGCAGTAAATATGACCTCAGAAACCTCCCTTAGTGCACATCACAATTTCAATGTGCTGGACATTTATTGACAAGTATTTTTATACCACCCAGCTCAATAAGCTTGGCACTGTTGGATGTTCAAAACACATGAATACCCAACTTCCTCCTGACTCATGATTGCCATTCTGAAGGACGTAATGAAAGTGCAGAGGCTTTTGTGTAAATATCATAATTATCATCAACTTCATTAATAACACTCGTCCGCTTATGCTACTGTGATACATCCCTTTATATTGGCGAAGTTACTGAAAGCAAAGAGGCTGGCAACATCTATGTAGGATTGTTGTGGAAAAAATAGGCCATCCTAGGACTTTATAAGGTTACCACCAGGTAGCAGAAAGTGGCAAGTCAGAATTTCACAGTGTCATTCGGGTACGAATTGAGATTTTGATGTAAGTTGTATGACGTCGCCAGTTTTGAGATAAGATGTCATTTTGGGAGACTCTTGATAGGTGAAAGATTTTCTCCTCGGAACTAGAGCCAAATCTTTTTCCCCAGAAGGTAGAAGATAATATTATTCTTTTGTTCCATGGCTATTTTTGAAGAAACAGATTTTTCAAGGTTTCCCCCCCCCCCACTGGTTTATTTGAAGGGCTGCACTGAGGCTCTTATCTAAGGGGTGCATAGAACTAAATAGCTGGGTGGTAAAGAGAGTGGCAAGGATTCTTGATTCCCAGTTAGTTTAACAATGGTAATAGCATCATTACTGCCCCCTGTAAAATTATACTGAAGAAATAAGTAAAATGCCAATGGGGGTTGTGTGGAAGGATTACAGAATCAACGTTAGTACTTGAATCAAGTTCACATGTTCCAAATTTTTTATTCTTGAATATATAGAACCTCATGGATGTCATGATTCCAATAAAACACAGAATAAATATAAGCTCCCTCCCTCTGAGGTACTCTGGAGAGAAAAATGGTGTGTGTGTGTGTGTGTGTGTGTGTGTGTGTGTGTGTGTGTGTGTGTGTGCCAGAATGGAATGCAGTTTTGCTGCATGCCATAACTAATTCTTGTAAAGTTAAAGGAAATTGGAAATGCTAATGCCAATGTCTGGTCAAAGGGGGAGCAGAGGAAAGGCTGGGGGGAAAAAACAAAAAAGGAGTGAGTATAAGGAGGAAAGAGAGATAAGAAGGGAGAAAAAATCAGAGGAAATGGCAAAGGAACAGGGAGATAGCATACCCAAGAATATGTGTGTGTTCTTTTTTTTTTCTCCCTCCCTCTTGCTTATTCTGCCATTTCCTTGAGGGAAGGCATGTACCCACTTTCATCCCTTTATTAAATGGCTGTGCAGCTAGTTATTGTTTGCTACTTTCCTCTGCTAGATTCACAGCAAAGGCCTGGGACTGGGATTGGTACTGGGCTTCCCTTTGCACTTCTGGCATGCATATTCCATGCCTCCTCTGTTGAGAAACATCTAAGAATCCCTCCCAGTCCTTCCTACTGAATCCTCACTCTGTTTTAGAATGGAAAACCACAAGCTCCCTTTCTCTTTGCAAACAAACAGGGTCTTGAGGCAGAACAGTTGCCTCAGTCCTGGCACGCAGAAGCCTTACTGAGCCATTGCCCGCATGCTATTCATATTATTTACAAGGCTTGCTATCACTAGCTAAACCAGGCATCAACACAAGTCAATCCTGAGCAACTTCATCTCCTGCTAAAATAAGTGGCCCATTTGAGACAGAAACGGTTTTATAGATTTACATTTATTCTAGTCATGCATATATAGCATTAAGACAGCATTAAGTTTTATCCAGGAATATAAAGGAAATATCCTGAGAATCTCTCTTTTGTTCCTTTAGATTAAAAATGTTTCTAGTGCATATTAGGTTAAATGGGTTAGGGAGAAAATATTGTAACTGTCAAGTGATGATGCTCCTGTTCCATAGAGCTACTTTTTCCAATCTCACCCTGTTCAAAAGTGATATATGGTAATTTTCATCACATTAACCTGCTGGATGGAGGGATTTCTATCAAAAATTTTCAGTGGCACACATTTAGCAAACATTGCTACACACCTTTTTGTCTGGTGCACTAACAGAAATAAAATAAGGCTTTTCTACAGGAAACTACTCAAGGGATTGTTCTGGTAAGATTGTGGAAGGTCTTCACATGCCCACAGCAACAAACCAGGACAGCCTTTAGCCTATTCCACATCTACTTCAATATCTTTGTAAAGCCACTGAAAGCAATTGTCAGGAGGTGTACAGTTGGTTTCCATCTATAAAGGGACAATACCCAGGTCTACCTCTCTTTTTCATCTCTCACATTGGCCTCTGTTGTCAACTGAACCAGGGGTCCCCAACCCCCAGTCTGTGGACCAGTACCGGGATGCGGCATGCCAGCAATCAGTCCGCACAAACAAGCAAAGCTCCATCCGTGAGATGCAGGCAGCACACAAAACCACGCACTCTCCGGCCCACGGATAAACCTCCCTCCATGGAACCAACATCTGGTGCCCAAAAGGTTGGGGGCTTCTGAACTAAACTGAACAAGAAAAGTCTAAGGATTTGATTGTTTTCAGTAACTCTTTTCATCTAAAGGAGTGGGTGTTCTCCTGTTGTGCTTAGCACTGCACTCCTGAAAGAGCAGGCTCACAACTGGGAGGGACTTTTCAATTCCCTGCTGTCCCTGAATTCTGAATTCAGCACTGTGCATTCCTTCAATTGCACATGATTTACCAATTTTGTCCCTTCCTGGACACAATTTACTTAGCTTCTGTGTTCCATGTGTGGGTTTTGGTTACCTCTTGAACAGATTATTGCAATGCACTTCACATGGAGATGCCTTTGAAGAAAACCCAGAAAGTGCAACAAATCCGAAATGTGGTGTGATATTTCCCACTAAGATCACATGACCCCTGGCCTGGTTGCTCACTGCCCTTCACACCAAATTCACATTGCTTCACATAAAAATCCCCTTTTTTGGTTAGCTCTTGCCTACCTAAAGGTGGACTCCACAATTATATCATCAACTGGGATTTTGCCATCTCCTCTGTAGGTAAATTATAAGCCCAGGCTGTAAAGGAAGGCCAGATAGAAACAATCTGGACCAGGGCTTTTAAAGTATTATCAAGAACTTCGTGGGATTCCCTCCCCCTGAGAATATGGACATTTCCTACTGAGAGAAGTGCTCCTGAATAAGGAAGCATTCCCTTCCTAATTTTGCACTTGGATAACTTTCTGTGATGGCTGGTTTGGAATACCTGATTCTTTTTTATTATATTAATGCTATTTTAACTGGTGTGACTTGTTATGATTTAACAGTACTTATGGCTGTATGGTACAGCATCATCAACTAGCTTACCAGCTGTGTGTGAGTATAAATGTAATGATAAATAAATAAATGCTACCCTGGAAGAAAAATAGAAAACCAGTGTGAGACAAAATCACAGTTCAGAATTGTGTGAGAGCACGAGCATTTATTTTTAATACAGAACTTGGAGCATTCCACCTGAATATATATTTTATTCTATCATGTCTGTCTGTCTGTCTGTCTGTCTGTCTATCTATCTATCTATCTATCTATCTATCTATCTATCTATCTATCTATCAACATTCATATGCCACCTATTCTCATGACTCTAAGTGTTATATGACATTTTGACAGTTTGGTTTACTACTGTGATTAGAGGGGTACTGAGAAGCAGGTAGTAAATGAAGAGCACGGAGGACAGGGAAAGCAAAACTACCATGCTAATAGGAATATGAAGGGATTTATTTATGGAGAAAAGTGGATTAGAAGGGAAGTAGAGGAAGACGGAGAAAACTGGGGTGGCAGGGAGGGTCAATAACAGGGAGATATACAGGAAGGGAAAGAGAGACAAAAAGAGAAAAAGGCAGAGCAAAGGAGCCTATGAGTGGGAGGGGTGGGGGGGAGTGAGAACACAGAAGCAAGCAAGCTGCAAGAAATTCTAAGGAAGTGAGAAAATAATTGCTACCCATTGTTATCTGTTAAGTTATTTCACTGTTTTTATTCATCACAAGGAGATGGGGGAGAGAACTTTTTGTGCCATTGGCAGAATTTCAAAAAAACAAACAAACTCTTTAACAGGCCTGTATACTCTCCTGGCCTTTAAAAGACATAATTGCTATGAATGGTCTTCCTGTTACTCAGTTCTCAACCTTGATCAAGAAATCATCACTTCCTGGTTTATTTCTTTAGACAATTTGTGATAGCTAGTTGCCTAAAACTATGAAATACAGTTACTACCTCCCCCACTTTAGGAAAAAAATATCAAAATATTTCCGCAGCTCTTATGAGATTTGTATTAATCTTCCATTTGAACACTCATTTGGTTCATACATGTTTGATTTCATCTGTGCCATAGCACTGAATGTCCCCAGATGATTTGTGATGTTGGGAGTGTACGACTAGTGCTGATGGAGCAATTAAGAGAAAGCAGCAGTTATCTATATGGCAAAGAGAGTTAACACAGAAGAGGCTCCAAAGGTGAGAAACATTTCAAAGATTATTTTAGATCAGTGAAACACTACACAGAGAAGTGAAATGAAATAAAAAGTGACAACAGTGTTAGTGCAGCAACAGCAGCTTAAAAAGTCACAAGTATAAAAACTTCTAACCTTTCTTAACACAAACAGCTTGCTTCAGGGATGGATAAATCTGTCCTGTTCAATTGTACCTACTTATTAAAATAGGCATGAAGGATCTTCCTCTTACTCAACACTATAGTATTCATAATATTTGCGTGAAGATTTGCATACAATGTAGGCATTTTGGTAAGCCATTTTTGAAGCAATTTTCCCCAACAGATTGAATTTTGTTCTGCATTTTCCCCAAATATATACATGCTATTGCACAGTATTACCTAATATTCCTATTTTTCTGCACTTCTTTTTAGTTTTAAACTGTAATGTGTTGATTTAAGTGAGCAAGAGCATTATAGTTGAAATCAGGCTCAAATTGAGTATATTCACATAAATATTTGGAGGAAATTATTTTCTTTCCTACTTTACTTCAAAAGCTCTAGTAAGATGCCCTTTAGCACCACTGTAGTTCTAAGACTTCAGCTCTTGAGAATAGCTGCCTTTAAGCTTTGAAGCACTGCATTTCCTGTGGTTTTCCTGCATTCCTGGCTAATAGTTGCTTGCAAAATTTCCACACATAAATCTCTCTTCTAAATGCGTACATTAGGATTCCTGTACGTATTTGAGTTGGCAATGATTTTTTCTTTTACCATTCTTCTATATTTCACCTTTATTTTTTTATTCTCCTTAACCCAATGGTATAAAAGAAAGAAAATGTGGAATATATGGACTCAGGATGCTTTGTTCATCTGTCAATCCATACGCCAGCAATAGAAGTCTAAAACCCAGACAGAAATGTGGCTTTGTGGGAGAATCTAACAACAACAAGAAAGACTGGATGCAAAAATGAACCAGACCCAGGCTGGGCTGAGGGGGGGAAAAACAGTATGGAAGGGGAAAAAAATGTGTTGAGTAGTGACTTAGGATGCTGCTGATTCCATTCTTAAACTGTCCTCCTTCCTCCCCTTCGATATAACCCAGACTGGAGTTGCTGTTAAAAAAAATAAAATCCAGAAATTAGGCTCTGCAGGTTTTCCCACTTCGGTATTCTTTCCAACTAAGTCAGGTAAACGGGGTCTAGAGAATGGCCATCTGTCCAGCAATATACAAGTAGTCCTCAACTTATGACCACCATTGAGCCCAAAATTTCTGTTGCTAAGTGAAACATTTGTTAAGTGAATTTGCCTCATTTTACAACCTTTCTTGCTACAGTTGTTAAGTGAATCACTGTAACTGTTAAGTTAGTAATGGGCTTGTTAAGTGAATCTGACTTCCCCATTGACTTTGCTTGTTAGAAGGCTGCAAAAGGTGATCACATGACCCTGGGACACCGAAACCGTCATAAACATGAGCCAGTTGCCAAGTTCCTAATTTTAATCATGTGATCATGGGGATGCTGCAATGGTCATAAGTGTGAAAAACAGTCATAAATCACTTTTTTCAACACTGTTGTAACTATGAATGGTCAGTTAACTGTTGTAAGTCTAGGACTACCTGTAGTAACTCTCCAAAAATTGAAAAGAATGGGACCAAATTTAGCGGAGTGAGGACTGGAATGGAAGCTGGCAAAGGAAACAATGAGTTCAAAAACAGGCCAGAGCTGGCTGAGAATTGAAAGAAACAAATTTTCCCCCAGTTGCCCCAAACGCATCTCTCAGAAAAGCAGTAGGACAGAGGTTCAAAATACTGGCATTTGCTGTAATCTACTCTAAGCCTTTCTCCTTTTCCAGTCCCTTAACTCAAACCATATGCAACCACTTTCAACTGTATGTTTTCCAATGCACATATACATACCATAATAAAGAACTCGAACACGTGAGAAGAAAGACAAACACACGTACATGAACACACAGATGCAACACATCACTTCATTGCACAGATGTTTCTATGACTGCTGTCGGAAAAGGAATTGGAAAGGATTGCAGAAGCTAAGCTCTGTGTGCTTTCACTACCTTGTTTTCATAAATTTTTGGCAAACACATGCATTCTCTGTAGCAAGTGCACCTGCTTCTTTTGTATTCTATTTCATTCCCCGTCATAAAGACAATAGGAGCTGTAATTTGAGCAGTTGAACAACCTGTAATCAAGAAGAAAAACAACCCAAACCACCACAATCTCATCTTTAGAAGAAGGAAGAACGGACATAGTGGGTCTTACTGTCAGATTTAGATCACAGTCCTGTGACATATTTTTCCGAAGTCATATCGAGTTAACAGAATTTATATCAGAATTTATACAACATTGAGTTCTTTGGTATTTTTGTTCTCACAATTTCCTTCCTTCCTTCCTGAATGGCATACTTAACCAAACAGAAACTCTCATTTTTACATATAATCAAATAATATTTTTTAAAAATATTCTGATAATTTAGATTTTTTTAAAAAAAAAAACCTATAACCATTTAAAAAGCACCATGAAGGGAGTAGTAGTCTGTGAACTGGGGTTTTACTTGAAATCAGGACTTCTGCTAAAGGAAGCGGAAGTCATGGCTAAAGGGAATTTTGCCGAGCTTCATTTGGTACACCAATTATGATCCACCTTGGACCAGTGTGCCTTAATATCACCCTGGTAAATTGCACTCCAGTTGCAATCAGATTGTCATATGCTCCATGTAGAACTGCCTTTGGAGATGACCAAAGATTTGCAGCTAGTACAAAGTGTGGTGGAAGGGACTTCTGGGTGTGGCAGTGGTGAACTAAGATGTGTCTTAGGAGCAAAGGTGACACTATGGTGAAGACGACAAGCCCAAGCCCAAGCCATGGAGCTTCTCCAGACAAGGCAGGTCAAGAGATTGTCCACTTGCATTCCAGTCAGCTGCTCCTCATGAAGAGACTGCAGAATTGTGAACAACTTATGAATCTGAGTGTTGGGAGACTTGGAAAAGACAACATGCTCATAGCTGCAGGGGTTCCTGTAAGGCAGGCATGTCAAACTGCCGGTCCATGGGCTGGATGCATCATACTGAAACCACGCCCACCCCATTGCCGGCAATGGGGGAAAAGTCGTGATACGTCGTGCGACGTCACGTGATGTTGTGAGTTTGACATGCCTGCTGTAAGGACACTGATCTTGCTAAGCCACACTTTCTAAAGCATTTTTAGAATTACAACTATTGTAATGCTAAAAGAGGTCTTCTGAGTAGCAGGTCTAAATAAGACCAGCTGGTGAGTGATCCTGCATTCCAGAACAAAGAATTAAATAACAAATTAAAGAATTTAAAGAACTTAAGATCAATAGAAAAATGCTTGCTAACAATTCAGTCTAAGAAATTTTTAAATGGACTAAGGAAAGGAAAGGAAAATAGTCCCTGCAGATTTTACTCCACTAGTTGTTGCCGACTATATGGGATGGTGCTCATCTCCATTTTGAAGCCATGAGCCAGTGCTGTCACAAGATGTTTCCACAGTCATATGGCCAGAATGATGTCATGGAGTCCTGTTTCCTCCCCATCAAAGTGGTAACTATTTATCTACTTGCATTTGCATGCTTTCGAACTACTAGGTGGGCAGGAGCTAAGTGAAGATGGGTAAGAGACCAGTGGAATAAGAGACCAAATGTTTTTGCTAAAGTGCTTTTGAAATTAAATAAATAAAATAATACCTTTGTAGGAATGCAGAATGTTTAGATGATCAGTGATGAGACTGGTGGATGTCGCAGAGAGAGAGAGAGAGAGAGAGAGAGAGAGAGAGAGAGAGAGAGAGAGAGAGAGAGAGAGAGAGAGAGAGAGAGAGAGAGAGAGAGAGAGAGAAGAAATTTGAGTCTGGTTCTAGAGTACTAGGGAGGATCAAAGACTTACAGACTAGAAAAAGATGTGAATTATGAAAAAATGTGAAAAAGATCTCAAAGAAATGACAAAACATGAGATGGAAAACAATGTGAGTACTATAAAATATATAAGGGAGGGACATTATGGATAATATATAAAATTATACACTGTGTAGAGAAAGCATTTTTCATTGTCTCTTAATAATAAAAGTTATGGTCACCCCAATGAATTTGGATGGTGGGAGGATCAGGACAGAACAAGGGAAATATTTCTTCACCTTGCACAAAATTAAGAACTCATGATGGTTACTAACTTGGATTGCTTTGATAAAAGATCAGACTAATTCACAGAAGTGAGGGCTCCCTTTGAAATAATGGACTGGAGCACAGGAATGAAAAGGTACAGAAAATTGAATGATATAACAATTTCTTCTGATCCAGCAATTTTTTTCTTTCTCATTTCCCCCCCAGTCTTTTTAAGAAGAGACTGGATAATCACTTGTCTGAAATGGTATAGGGTCTCCTGCTTCAGCTGAGGGTTGGACTAGAACAGGGGTAGGAAACCTTGGCTCTTTTATGACTCGTGGACTTCAACTCCCAGAATTCCTGAGCCAGCAGGAATTCTGGGAGTTGAAGTCCACGAGTCATAAAAGAGCCAAGGTTGCCTACCCCTGGACTAGAAGATCTCCAAGGTCCCTTCAAGATCTAATCTGATTGACTGATGATAATATTCAAGTCCTATATTTTACTGGATGGCAGAAAAAATAGTGCTATTGGTTAATGCTTCCATCATTTGGAAAATTTGCATGCCTGATTTTCTTGGGAGTTTCCAGAGACCAAATCTTCCAGTGTGAAGATTTTCAAAGATTTTCAGTTTGCATGGTTGTCAAACATTCCTTTATTTCAGTGGTGGGATTCAAATATGTGAACAACTGGTTCTCTGTGTGGATGCCACTTCCAGAAGTCCATTCTGGGCCTGGGCAACAAAAAATTAGCTACCAGTTCTGCCAAACTGGTGCAAATTGGCTGAATCCCACCACTACTAATTCAGGGCCCGACCCATGGAGGGGGGTCACACTCTCGACCTGGTTTTCCTATCTGGACAGTGGTTTGATGATCTGGGAGGGGGTACGTCAAATACTGTCCCCCTGTCATGGTCCGATCATCACCTCCTACGGCTGGTCTTCCGATACGCTACCCCTCGCCGCTGGGCTGCGGAGCCAACCAGGTGGTTCCGCCCCAGGCACCTAATGGATCCAGAACGATTCCAGATGGCGCTTGGGTCTATACCTATCTCCCTCACCCACAGCCCGGCTGATGCCTTGGTGGAGGCTTGGGAGAGGGCTGCCACTGAAGCACTTGACCGGGTTGTACCCTTGCGACCCCTGATCCAGTGCAGATCCCGATGGGCTCCATGGTTTTCTGTGGAGCTACGGGAGATGAAATGTTGGAGACAGAGTCTGGAGAGCTGTTGGAGATCCAGCCGGTCTGAATCTGACCGATTGCGAATAAGAGCTTTCACTAGGTCTTATCTCGTGGCGATGAGGACGGCGAAGTCTAATTACTTCGCTGCCCTCATCGCGTCCGCAGATAATCACCCGGCTGCCCTGTTTAGGGTAACTCGTTCCCTCCTTTCTCAGGAGGTGAGGGAGAAGCCCTTGCAGGGGCAGGCCAAGGAGTTTAGCCAGCATCTGGCGGACAAAATCACTCAGATTCAGACCGGTTTGGACTCTGACTGGGCAGAGTCTGACGAGGAGGAATCGAGCGGTCTTGAGAGTATTATCTGGACTGAGTTTGATCCTGTGACTCCTGAGGAGGTGGACAGGATTATGGGGAGGCTGAGCTCTACCACCTGCTTATTGGACCCGTGCCCTTCCTCGCTGGTTTATTCAGCTCGGGAGGAGACACGAGGCTGGTTCCAGGCAGTGATATCTGCTTCTTTGAGCGAGGGTGTCTTTCCCACCGCCTTGAAGGAAGCGGTGGTGAGACCCCTTCTCAAGCAGCATGCCCTGGATCCAGCTATTTTGAATAACTATCGTCCACTCTCCAATCTTCGCTTTTTAGCAAAGGTTGTTGAGAGTGTGGTGGCACATCAGCTTCCTCTGTTCCTGGAGATTACTGATTATCTTGACCCGTACCAATCGGGTTTCAGGCCCGGGTACAGCACAGAGACGGCATTGGTCGCGCTGATGAATGATCTCTGGCGGGCTCGGGACAGGGGTTGTTCCTCTGTCCTAGTCCTATTAGATCTCTCACTGGCTTTTGATACCATCAACCATGGTATCCTGCTGCGACATCTCAGGGGGTTGGGAGTGGGGGGCACTGTTTTGCAGTGGTTCTCCTCCTACCTCTTGGGCCGTTCGCAGTCGGTGTTGATGGGAGGGCAGAGGTCCGCCCCGAGGTCTCTCGTTTGTGGAGTTCCTCAGGGGTCGGTTCTCTCTCCCCTCCTGTTCAATATCTATATGAAGCCACTGGGTGAGATCATTCATGGTTTTGGGGTGGGGTATCATCAGTACGCCGATGATACCCAACTTTTTCTTTCCACCCCAAACCAACTCAGTGATGCCCTCAACGTGATGTCTCGTTGCCTGGAGGCGGTTCAGGTTTGGATGGGGAGAAATAGGCTCAGACTCAATCCTGCCAAGACTGAGTGGCTGTGCGTACAGGCATCTCGAGTGAACCATTCTATTCCAACTTTAATGATGGGGGGTGAGGTGTTATCCCCTGTCGATAGGGCTCGCAACTTGGGCGTCCTCCTGGATTCGCGGCTCAGCCTTGAAGATCATATAGGAGCCATGACCAGGGGGGCTTTTGCCCAGGTTCGCCTGGTGCACCAGTTGCGGTCCTATCTGGACCGAGATGCCTTGCGCACAGTCACTCATGCGCTCGTGACCTCCCGGTTAGACTACTGCAATGCTCTCTACAAGGGGGTGCCCTTGAGGACCACTCGGAGGCTTCAACTGGAGCAGAATGCAGCCGTGCGAGTTGTAATGGGGGCTTCCCGATACTCCCATATAACACCTCTGCTCCGTGAGCTGCATTGGCTTCCGGTTGCCCTCCGGGTGAGATTCAAGGTGCTGGTGATGACCTATAAAGCCCTAAATGGCTTGGGTCCGGGATATCTGAGGGAACACCTGCTGCCGGCATCAGGTTCCCTTCGTCCTATGTGCTCCCACAGGGAGGGCCTTCTCAGGGTGCCGCCGGCAAAAGATTGCCAGCGGGCAACACCCAGGGGGAAGGCCTTCTCTGTGGGCGCGCCTGCCCTCTGGAACCAGTTACCCGTAGAGCTTAGGACTGCCCCTGATTTTCGTTCATTCCGCCAGGACCTGAAGACCTGGCTCTTTGAGCTTTCTGACCAGACCTGAGGATTTTTTAATTTTTAACTTATTGTAATTGGGTTTTTAATCAGAGTTATAGGGGTTTTAGATTTTAATTAAGGAAAATTTAATCTATTTTAATTGTTATTAATTTTTTTATTGTAATGTTGTTTTAATTGCCTTGTGAACCGCCCTGGGTCCTACGGGAGAAAGGCGGTATATAAGTTTAATAAATATAATATATATATAATACTTTATTTGCACCACTTAGACTGACATTAGCCCTTACATCTGAGTTACCATGCATAGAACAATGCTGTTAGTCATAATGATTTAGCAGCAGAGAAAGGAAAACTTTGATTTTTTGCTATCATGGAACATCAGAGATCTGCAGAAAGAACATATCAAGAAAAAAACAAATACTTTCCAGGAGAAAATGTATGCTATGTTGCAACTAATTCAAGTGACAATGATTTCAAACCACGAAGAAATTAAAAACAACTTTGAAAATATAGCCTAATATTTTTATACTACTATTATTTTGGCATTTTAGGGTAGTTATTGAAAGATAAAAAGCTGATACTTGAAACATCAGAACTATTCTGAGCAGAGATTAAATGGGCAGGCTACTGGTTTTATGACTCAGAAAAATGTTATATTTATAATAATAAATGGTAAATCATAAAATGCTTACAATGATTCAAAAATTGCAATGTTGCCAATCCCTTCCATTTACTGAACAGCCATTTGCTACCCCACAATATTATTATTAGTGAAAATGTATCATCAGTTTTAAGCTTTAGATTATCTGCCCACATGTATGGAAAAGGAGCCTTTCATTCTTTGGTACCATTATTTCAGAACGTAGAACTTGATGATATATCCAAAGAGTTGAGAATGATATTATACTGTCATTGTTGCCTCATGTCCATACACTTAGCCCACGATTATCTTTGGCCAAATGGTATCAGCTCTGTTTAAAAAAATGTTATTTCTCCAGTTTTAATGCACATCAAATGGAGAAGAGCCAAAGTCATCCATCACTGAAAGCCCTCTATAGTTCACCTCTCTCGCACCCTAGCTCTCTCTCTCTGTGTCACAAGGTTGCTGTGAAGATAACATAAGAAATGGGGAGAATCTCTATATCAAGATATAAGTAGTGAATAAGCTGTTAATCAGGACCGTTGAGCTTATTTTCACT
Source organism: Vipera ursinii (assembly GCF_947247035.1). Taxonomy (NCBI): domain Eukaryota; kingdom Metazoa; phylum Chordata; class Lepidosauria; order Squamata; family Viperidae; genus Vipera; species Vipera ursinii. The sequence continues at coordinate 63,301,083 of NC_139515.1, read as the reverse complement.
GAATTAATGGGACCTTATTCCACCTTATTTATACACTAGCACTAGCAATCAGAGAATGACAATGGACAAATGGTAGGATCATGGCCAGGAGGAGTGAAAGAAGGAGCCTGAATGGAAAGTAAAATACTTTCGATTGAGTATCAGCCTCATTGGAGCAAGTAGTACATTTAATTCTCTTGAAAGTCTTGTAATTGTTGAGTGTACTTTTACCACCTCAGGAGGCCAGATGCTCAAGGCCTCAACAAAGCCAGATGTGGAAGGCAAGGTTCAGAGAAACCTGTCAAACACTGAAGCAAATAGAGCAGGTCGTAATGCATCAGAAGCAGAGAGTGACAAATACACTACCAAAAGGTGCTTCTTCTTCAGAAGATCTACCTGCTCAGGAGAACTAAATAAGGAAACGTTTTATACAAAAAGTATCTTCTAATACCAGAATTAGAAGAGGAATTATCTATAATTTATTCTGCATTCTATAAACTTATTAATAAGTGAAATAAAAGAAAGAACTGAGTAAGAGGAAGATAGTTATAAACATAGGAAGCAGAGGGAAGGATGATTCAAGCATATTGATTAGTTTACAAGAGGCAAAATACGGTATATGTGTGAACATGAAGTTGGCCCAAGCTGCAACTCCTAATTATAGAAAAAGATGTATCACTGATGAGCAGTTCCTAGACAATAAGAAAGGACAAAATACTAAATTTTGTTCTCCATCATTTCCCAATTGTAAAGCATTATATTAGTTTTGCACATTATTTGTGACTACAATTAATATGCTATTGTTAATAATATCAATATTAATTAATTTTTAATTAATGTTGTTAATGAGATCCCTAGGTTATTGGGAAGAACTCGGTGCATATGAAGGCCAATACCAGTTTAAAAATTAGCAGCAGTGCCTCCATATTAATAATGTTAACACAATTGTTAAAAACATTATTATGGCTGAGATATTCATGGTTGCCAAATTACAACCTAGAGAATTACACTCTGTCACCTATCCTAACAGTCATTAACTCCCAAAGTTTCATTCATTCTCTTGGTTTACCTGTTTAAATAAGCAGAAATCTTGAAGAAGAGTCAAATGAATTATGAAATTAATTGCTTCATTTGGTATCTGAAGACTCTAGGTATGGGCTTGGGCTCAATGATCTCCAAGATCCCTTCCATCTTTACATTACATTCTTTTAAAATGATTTCATCCAATCTCATAGCAAGTAAGCTACCAGGAAGTTAGAAGAACAGTATCAAGTGACAGAGTGAGGCTGAACAATCTGGATCTTCTCCTTTCCATCCTCTGTCAGTGGACTATACGCCTGTAGAGGTGTCCCAGTTATCTCTATGTTTTATGGCATGCGGAATCCAAAGCCAATGTGATCAGTGCTTTTCAAGTGTATGTCAAAAGCACAAAAGCTCTGATGACTATGTAAGCTGATATTTCATAGACTGCCTCAAAGCTGAAGTTGCCACAGGCTAAATTGGCCTTGAGAGCAAGCTTTTACCTGGCATCTAAAGGGATCTGCTTATGGCATCATTGGCCACAGCATTAACCTGAGTTATTCAAAATAGATGACAATTGGAAAGGTCAACAACATGCAAGTGGAGTTTACTGCTGAGAAGCAAGCCCAGCATGAACAGTCTGCAGGAGAACTCAGTTGTGTTCTGCCACTAACTGCCAAATTGTTATGATTTATACTATCAGTGTGCTTGGTGATTTGTCAAAAAAAAACAAGAAAAAGGAGATAACTGTTTGAAGCAGCTGAAATTTAAGCTTCATGGTTTGGGAGTTAGGAGACAGAATAAGAAGACAGGAGACAAGGATGGCAGCCAAGAATATGTATGCCTTTAGGCTTAGGAATTCACCACAAGCCTGAGATCCTTTTCATACCATGAAGGGGAAAAGTTCAAAGAATGCAAAATAGTAATCTCAGCCTGAGCAAGGTCCTTTATTGTTGTTGTTGTTGCTGTTGTTGTTGTTATTATTATTGTGTGCCGTTGTTCCCACGGTAAATGAATGACAATAAAGGTTATCATAATGATGATGATGATTTATTTTATTTTATTTATTTATTTTAATTCCATTTATATCCCGCCCTTCTCCAAAGACTCAGGGGCGGCTTACAAGCTTAGCAGTAGCCTTCATTCTATGTATATGCCTGCTTATTAGGGCTTTCACACACACCCCAAGCGGCATTATTACAAAGTCAGCTTATTGCCCCCAACAATCTGGGTCTTCATTTTACCTACCTCGGAAGGATGGAAGGCTGAGTCAACCTTGAGCCTGGTGGGATGCGAACCTGCACTAATTGCAGGCAGCTGGTGTTACTTAAGGAGGCATTAGCCCACTACTCCACCAAGGCTCAGTTGATGATGATGATGATGATGATGCAGCTGCACTGCACTCTGCCAGCACTATAGTTTTGCTTCAAAATAAGCAATTCCTGCTACTTTCCTGCTGAGGGAACACAATCTAGAAAGTAGGATAAGTGTCCTTCTGTGAGGAACCCTAATTCTACTCATGCATTATATCTTACTAAAATATAGTGTCACAGAGTCACACAGAAGGAAAATTGGGTTGTATCATAACCTTCCCAAGTTGACTAGAGTGTTCTGTAGGATACCTATTTTTTTACTTATGTTCATCTGGCATGTGAACACACTCCAAGCTTTCTGTATGCTTGGGATTTCTACTTGTTCTGAGCAAACACAAATAGAAGTCTACTGAAGAATTTTTTCCCAATGTGTCTTGGGCAGAGGCTTCAATATTTAAAAAAAAAGTTGTTGGGTGGGTAAAACGTAGAACATCATGGTGCTAGGTAAGAGGCAGATGAACTTGCCTCTCAGCAGCCATCCTCTGCCAATTCTAGGCAATGTATTTATAAATTGACTGTAAGCTAATAATTTTGTAACTTTATTTATAAAAGTTCCTGAACCAACTGCCTATTTTACTCCATGAATCTCAAGTACTGGGAATTCAGCATAAATGTAGAGACATTCAGGTGAGTTACTAGAAAGAGTTTTACAAACTTTCTCTTTCTCCCTATCCAGGTCAGAGACAAATTTCTTCTGTGCCAACGGCTGCGAATGCCATAGATCAGGGCTTTTCAACCTTTTCACCCATTGTACCACTGTTAGGATATGGCAATATCCGAGTACCACCAGTCGCCTAGCAAGGTGTCAAAAACTTGATGACAAAAAAAAGACTGAAAAATGTCACTGAAAAAAGTGCCCCCCAAGCCACAGCCGAGCAAGACACCTGCCTGCCTGCCTGGCAGCACTTTTCCTCCTGTCCGAGGTTTCCATTGTTGTGAGCATTTCTGTTGAGGATTGGCAGTGGGGGTGGGATGGGGGGGGTGTTTGGTTTTTATTCCTGTCTGCTGGTTGGTTGCAAGCAGGTTTTGGGCTCTTCACATGACCCTGGGACACTGTGACCATCATAAATATGAATCAGTTGCCAAACATCTGAATGTAAATCACACAATCCTGGAGATGCTGTAACATTCCAGCTGATTGGCGCTTCTTCTGGGCTCAGAAGTGCCAGGATCAGTGCTGCTTTTCAGATGATTGGTGCTTCTTCAGAGCTCAACAGAAGCACGAGGATCCGCACCGAAGTCCAGCTGACAGTCCCAAAGAAGCGCCGATCAGCTGGAAAGCGGCACTGATCCTGGCGCTTCCACTGAGCCCTGACAGCCCTGCAGCTCCAGCCATCTCTCGCTCAGACTTGTGCGGTGCTGCCACGGGTTCAGCTCATTCCCCTCCCCCATTACCACTTTTCTAGGATGGTTGCATACCACCTGCCAGGTGCCAATGTACCACAGATGGTACCCGTACCACTGGTTAAAAAGCCCTGCCATACAAAGATCTCAGCGTACTTGAAAGACCAGTCGCAACAGAGATATATTGTGGAGTGGAGAGAATGGATTGATTATATCCAGAATAAATATGGGACTCAAAAATTTCATCTAGCATTTGAATAAGTATTGATGTGATATTTAAATTGCTTGTAGTTATTTTATAAGAGTTAAAGTGCGATAGATTTAATATTTTATTGTTGTTTGCATAAGGTAGACTATGATTGCTTGTATTTTTATACCCTGTATTGAGCTCTGGGAAGTCGGGGAGGGGGGAGGGGGAGGGGAAAGGGAGGGAGGTGTTGGGGAGGGTTGGGGAGAGGGGAGGGGGTTGGGAGGGGTTTTGTTTTTTAAAAAAATGTATTGTAAAACTTTTCAATAAAAAAAAGCCCTGCCATAGATGGTACTGCTTCAGTTGGAGAACGTTCTTCCTATAAATATCCTACAATTCCATCAGAATCACACAAATGTTGATAACTGACTTGAGCCAAGCTGGACCATGTGATTATTAAGTCACACAATTGGGTCTTACAATCCTGCACAACAAGACAGCAGAGCAAAAAATGAAGTCTAGAAAGCCTAGTTGAGTAGGTAGACCTATGGAGTAATTCATTATAAGGCAGCATCATTTGACTTTCACTACATACATAAATCACAATTATTTCTAAAGATATGAAGCACAACCACTAGCTAACCCAAAAAAGTTGAAGCATCATTAAGATGTAGATCTGCATTGAAAAATTAGGAATTGATACAAACATATTATTCATCTCTAAGAAAACTTGAGGACATTAAATTTACATAAACAGATTAATTCTAAATACATTTTACATTAATGTCACTGAACTATGATTCCTCTGGGGGAACCATTCCTCAGAGATCCAAATGGATCCAATCCTGCTATTCAATTAAATGAGCCTTGAAAATTTGGCTCTCAGTCAGGTCAGGCTATGGATCTACCTGGAATAAGTTAGTATGTTTCTGGTAGGTCTGTTCTTCTTTTATTTATTTATTTTATTAAACTAATCTGGCAGACTTTATTTATTTATTTTTACTCTATCTGCCAATTAGTGTAAATATGACTTGGGCAACCTTATAAATTTAAAGTATAAATCATTATAAACTTTGCTTCCAGTGCCAACAAATGGTGTGACAAACTAATGTGTCAACAAGATTAACAACAAAGCACTGCTATGGCAACGATCTCAGTTTATATTTCTAAGTATCACCTAACAACTCTGAATCTCACATTAACTTGCATGGTAAAGCACATCCAGATAACTGGGTCTTGAGGTCTCCAGCTTTGTCTTTTAAAGATGATTCCCAAGCACATATTCAACTTCTGATAATTAATACCTCCAAATACACTAATGGGACATCATTCATGAACTGCCAGTGCCTGCACCTAAATAAAGGGCATTTTAAATGGCCTGCTGTAGTTCTCCAAAAGCACTGCAGATTTACACAGCATAATGAGCACTTGTCACCTCGTTACTTATCAAACACAAAACAAAATGCTGCTTGATTGAGAAAGTCAGAGGGGGTGTGCTCTGCAGGGGTGAAGAGTGGGGCACAGAAGGCCAGATGTAGACAAGAAGAAAGGGAGAGAAAAGATAGATCTCTGGATTGCATGTAGACTGTATATCCTCTCCCCTGTACACCACAGTTCTAAGCTAGACTGCTAAGGAAGACTGGCAAGCAACCTCTGGACTAAGCACCCTTTCAGCAGACAGTATGCAAAGAGTAAGTTCTCCCTCCAATGTGCCTTTGTATGGAAAGCAAACAGGAAAAGGAAAGGAGAGGGAAAATCCAGAGGAGAAGATTCTCTTACCTCAAATGCTGTGCTTTGAACATCGAATTGTGAAAAGGCTATGCCAGGTAAATCCGTGTTCCTTCTGAGCTTTGGAAGAGAAGGATATTTAATCACATTTAGGTACGATCTGTGACTCGTTGATCTGGCTCTTTGATGGATCGGTGCTCCAATGGATTCATTGCTGAGCTCTTCGTCTCCTGCAAGGGGAAGAGAGGAAAGGGGGAAGAAAAAGCCTCAGAGTTGGAGGATATATTCACTTCTTTCTTAGGTTTCCAATGGCAACAGGATATGCCACAAATGAATAGTGAGTGCATTTGAATGCATGTATGTGTGTGAGAGAGAAGCGGAGGGAGGGGGCAGAGAGAATGAGAGAGGGGCACACAGCTGCTGAATCCACAGGCAGTGTAATCTAGCAGGGTATCATGGAAAGAGACAAGGGAACGCAAGAAATAGGAAGACCTATGGAAGCCAAAGAGCTGAAGCTTACAAAGAGTACACAATAGTGTACATTTTGAAAAAAATATTATTCCCTACTTTGCATTCCCTCTAGTAAGACATCTAGTTAATCTCTATTCTTTATTATTATATTCAGCCAAGGTGAATTACTCCCAGCCACTTCCACAACTGTGGAAGCAGTGCTTAAAACTCTGTAGTTAGCTTCAAATCGGATAGCAGGCCAATGTGCAAAGTGAGCCAAAATTTCTATTCGGCAGATTTTATTTCCTTAAAATCAAGAACTATAGCATTGTGTGGTTCTTTTCCTGACTATTCCTTGTACTTAACTGAGCCTTGAATGAGCCTTCTCTTTTGGTCAGTATCAAATCAAGGATAGTAGATCTTTCTGTGCTTTCCTTCATCCTCTGAAGGAAAAAGTTGTCAGCAAAACAAATCAAGAATTTCCTAGAAAGATCATATTTTGAGAGTTTGTCTCTTAACATATGGTAGGTTAATTAAACCCTTCAACACCATTACTACATAATTCTCTGAAAGAGAAAAATGTTACTTTTGGAAAGATCATCCAGATCTTCTCCTTAGCTGTGGAAGCAATCATAGGCAGCAACAATAGTACTGTTTTATTGGTTCTTCCACTTATTTTAACATAGATGGCTTCTACATGATTGCCAAGCTCTTTCACTTTAAAGTCTATGCAGTTATGATTACTAACAGAAGAGAATATATGTAGCTCATGGTTACATATATGGACTGATGATGTTACCTAGCTAGGTAATGAAACATCCGCAAGCAAACAACCAAGCTCAGAGAAAATCAAAGACTCCAGAGGTACGATTACTGTTAATGCAAAGTAGAACTCCACATCCCTTTCTACTGCATCTATTTCTTCTGAACAAATTACATTTTTCAATTTCTTTATCTGGCTGGCAGGGCTCATGCCATACTATTACCGTATATTCAATTTCCATTACTGTAGTAAGTTTTCTTTTATTTCTCACATTGTAAGTGTTATATGATGTAAAGTTTCTGAACTAGTGTTTTTTGCTCTGTTTTCTTATTTATTAGATTTATTATCTCTTTCATTCAGGAGCACAAGATGGCATATACTATACTACCGTCTCCTATTTTCCTTTCCAAGACAAACATATAAGGTAGGTTGGGCTAAGAGAGAGGGAATTGTCCTAAGTTATCTCATGAGCTTCTATAACTTAGGATGGATCATAGTGCCTGGGTCTCCCAGAGTGTCTTCATTTTTTATAGAGTAGATTAATATATCCTATTATATCAACATTCCTCTTTCTTTCTTTTTCTTTTTCTTTCTTCCTTTTTCTTTGTTCATTCATACATCCATTCATTGTTAGCAACCAAACAACTTCTGACAGATTAATCATTCAGTACATTATAGTGTCCACAATACAATATTAATAATACAAAAATACATCTGTAAAACTCAAAAGCAAAATCCAGTAAAAATCATTGTTGCAGGGTCTTTATGTCCCAGTTAAGGGTACAACTGCTACACTAGTTAAAGTTGGTTGAAAACCCCTCGGGCAACTGTGAGTCCAGGAGGACCCCATGTCATGACCTTACTATTTCAGGAACAATGCCTCATCCCATCCCCCCCCCAACAAAAACTATTGGAGATAAAAGCCATGATGGACATACAGTAACTCCTTTCTGTTTGGATTCAGCTTTAGCCTGTTTACAATGCCCAAACAATGAAATCTTATCTTAGAGTTTTCATTCTCAACCTCAAAGAATTCATTTCAAAGTTCTCCTGATCAAACTCACTATGCCTCAGCCAGATATACTGTATATTTGCCAATTCTATTGAGCTGAAATACATTACATGCCCAGTACTTATTCTGAAAATTTACACAGCTCTCCATCTTAAATTCATAACTCTGGATAGCAAACAGTCCAAATAAAAACAATATAAAAACTCATAGCCAATTAAAATAATCTAATACAAGAAACAAATAACCAAGACACTACTTAGCAATTCCATAAAAATAAACACATGTACAGTATATTGAGCCACCTTAACATTCTGACTCTCCCCTTAAGGACAGAACCAAGTTTTAACAGCCTTTCAGAATGGCTGTGAGGGCCATCTGACTCAGAGGAGAGGAGCTGTGCTGTAGTGCAAACATTGTAACAGAGGAGGCCCATCACACTTCTGCAAGACGGCACTGTTTGATAAAAGACTCTCAAAGGGGACCTCCCAAATCCAATACAATGCAACCCACAGAAACAGATAATTCTGGGTCCCATGCCCTACGCAGGCATGTCAAACTCGCAACATCACGTGATGTTGCGCGACGTATCACAACTGTTTTCCCATTGCCGGCAATGGAGTGGGAGCGGTTTCGGCGTGACGCATCTGGCCCCCGGGCTAGCAGTTTGACATGCCTGAGGCCTACAGGCTTCAAATGCAGCTCATATAGCAAGGGTTTTGCATAGTGGACATTACAACTAGGTAAGTCTTTGTTTTTTTTAAAAAAATAGTTTTTATTTTAAGATGATTTTACATAATTTTAAAAACTAGAAAAACATAAAAGAAAAAGTAGGAAAAGAAAACATAAAAGAGCAAAAAATGTGAAAGATAATAAAAAAAGAATGAAAAGGATATCAAAAGAAGTTATTTCCACCCTTCTTTGCAGCAGTTACAAACATAGTAATTACTATCTTCCCCCCCCCCCCCACCAAATTACATATCATGGTTTTTCCTTCTTCCTACAAACAAACCTTGTAAATCAATAAATCCCAAAATCACCAGTTAATATTAATATTTCTCAATAAAAATCCATAAAGGGTTTCCACCTTTTATAAAAACAATTATATTCCCTCCTTAACAGAACAGGTCAGTTTAACCATTTCTACAAACTCAGCCATATTCATCATCCATTTTTTTATTATTATTATGGATCTTTCTGTATTCCATCTTGGCAATGGTGATCATCTAGGTAACTCAGACCATGGCCCCAAAAAACAAATAAGCACTATCTGCATAATTAATAAAAAAACTTGCAATATTGTTTCCCTTTCCAATCTTTCATGGACTGGAAGGATGCAGGAGAAGATTTATTTTTTAAATCTTCCAAGTGATATGGTTGTATCTAATCTTTGTGGTATCTTTGTCCCCACATAGCATAACAGAAGGAATGACTGCTCACCAGAACTGCTCGGTCATACCCCTGATCTGTGCCCCTGGCAAACAGTACACTTTATGATAGGTCCAGAAAGCAAATCTTTGTTTCAATGTCTCCTAAGAATGTATCACAGATACCACAAGGCCCTCTGCCTTTTATATAGCAGCCACCTATCTCCTGTTCTATTTATGTTTTTGTCCTCTTGAAAGGTTGTTTCATTAGCAAAGGTCAGAAAACTGTTTCTAAGTTCCAGCAGCCAGAATATCTTCCATAGCATTTGCTTCTGATTGTGGCTCTCATCCTCTCAGCTTGCTCCCTTGTTTAATTCTCTTCCTTAAGAGAACTGCTTCATCTGTCAGTTCCTTTCAGAGTGTCCCCTTCTCTTGAGCTGATAAATCTATCTTCTTTCACCTGAAATGTGGTCACTTGCTACTTCAATCTTCTGAATTTTCCTTCAAGAGCCACTACAAATTTACACTTGCTGAAAATATACATCAAATTGTTCTCCACCAGGAAAATAAACATAACACACGCATTACAAGCCACAAATCTAGATGCTGTCTCTTCATCTTCACTTACATACTATTCACTTAGAGTAAAAATGTGCTAGGCCTAGGACAGGGGTAGGCAACCTTGGCTCTTTTATGACTCATGGACATCAACTGCCAGAATTCCTGAGCCAGGTGGCTCAGGAATTCTGGGAGATGAAGTCCACGAGTCATAAAAGAGCCAAGGTTGCCTACCCCTGGACTAGGGCAAGGGCATCAAACTTGCCACATTACGTGATCTGTTGTGACGTATCGCAACTTTTTTTGCATTGCTGGAGCTGGGATGGGCACAGCCTCTGCATGATGCAACCGGCCCATGGGACGGCAGTTTGACACCCCTGTGTTAGGGCTTCTCTCTTAAACTCCCTTAACAATCTTCTGGGAAAATTGCTCTCTCTGAATCCCCACCCATCTTTCAAAGGGGGTACTATATTTTGATAAAGACTTATGAGAGACACCCCTACAAAGTTTCTTTATAAAAAAGGTAAAGGTAAAGGTTCCCCCTCACACACGTGCTAGCCGTTTTGCAACTCTAGGGGCCAGTGCTCATCTCCATTTCAAAGCCGAAGAGCCAGCGCTTGTCCGAGGACGTCTCTGTGGTCATTTGGCCGGTATGACTAGATGCCAAAGGCACACAGAACGCTGTTACCTTCCCACCGTAGTGGTCCCTATTTTTCTACTTGCATTTTTACGTGCTTTCGAACTGCTAGGTTGGCAGAAGCTGAGATGAGTAACAGGCGCTCACTCTGTTACGCGGCACTCAGGATTCGACCTGCCAAACTGCCGATCGACAAGCTCAGCATCCTACCCACTGAGCCACCGCATCCCTTAAGTTTCTTTATACTTAGTCCTAATTTTGAAATGAAATAATAATATTGTTTCAATCTGCATCACTTCAGAAGCTTCCTTCCAGTGAATGGAAAAGGCTTTCACTTAACTACCAGAAATGCTAGCAGAAGCTTCTGAGTGTACTATAAGTGATTTGTGAAGAGAAGCTTCTACTTCTCATCTTTAGAGCAGATGAAATACTAGGGCAAGTCAACTCGTATTGCCTTTTCTCCTGCACAAAACACCTCACCTCTGCCCCCAAAATGCACTGGCTTACTTTGAAGTAATATTAGGTCTTTAATTAATTCCATTCTAAAGGCTGCTCAGAGCTTTACAATGTTTTGAAATCCTGAAAAGAAAAGGATGAACAAATAAAACAGAGCAAGATATTGTACAAATGAAATTGAGCAAAGCCTAGGGCAACAATGCATAGAACCTACACATTAAATATCAAAAGATCCAAGATCACCCAAGTATAATAAACGTAAAATCAGAGCAAATCAGATCCCGGTGCTACTTGGTTTGTCCTTGCAACTGGGATTGCATTCCCAATTTGGGTCAAGATTTGCACAGCCTAAATAGTCTGGTAAAAGCCATGAGGCCGAAAATGCTGTTGGAAGGTAAGTATAACTGGTGCCCTTCCTTTGTTGCCTGAAAGGAGGCTGGCAGGCAGTTTTTAAAACATTGTTTTAAAAGGGAAACAAAGATGACCATCCCAAGCAGGCATCATCCAAGGATGAGCTTACATTCTTTCAGCCTCCCCATTTGCATGGCTGATTTGGGGATCTTAACAAGCCAATGCCAGATCTACCATGTTTCCCCCAAAGGAAGACCCAGTCTTACATTATTTTTTGCCTCCAAAAGAGGCATTAGGTCTTATTTTCAGGCAGTGTCTTATATTTTCCCTGACACCTGCTTCGCCTTGTGGCAGCAGCCCCAACAGCCCCATCCAGCTGGAGTCCGCATGGCTGCTAACCCACTTCTGCTGAGACCGCTCACGGCAGGAGGCCACATGGCACACAATTCCACTGCCGCCACAATGAGGTGAGACAGGTGGGGAAGGGGGGGAGCTGCCCCATGCACCCCGTACCCGCTTCCTTCAGGGCCCCGCCCCCAGCAAGGCCATTCCTTGCTCCCTTTTGCCGTGACCACCACCTCCCTCCGCCAGCCCTCTATCGCTGCCACTGGAGAGAACGGAGAAATGGCAGCCCCGTTTCCTGCTGCTTCTCCTCCTGGTGCTGCTATTAGAGCTTGGCACACCATCGCCCAGCTCCTCCCACTTCCCGAAAGCAAAAAAAAAAATCTTCACTAACCTGCTTTCCAGCTCTAGCGCATTTCTCTCCTGCTACAGGGAAACAGAGTTCGTAAGACTAAAAACAGTTTTTAGTCTCTTTTTTTTCTGTGAGAAGTTGGAAGGTATGACTGAACTTTTTTTAGTCTCACAAACTCCGATTCCCTGCAGGTGGGATGGAGTGGGCAGGGCCCTAGTTAGGGCTTATTTTTGGAGTAGGGTTTATATTAGGCCCACCCACACAAATCAGGGTAGGTCTTTTTTGGGGGGTGGGGTTTATTTTCGGGGAAGCACAGTAGCAGAAATTTATTTGCATTACTATAACTCAAATATCCTTTCCTTATGCTTGGAGGAAAAGTCATTAACCAAACTAGGCAATGAACTCCTGTTACATAATAGTATTTTTGACATACAGTATGTTTTGTATTTCATTAATAATTGCCACTGTATTTTTGTGTTGGTTTGCAGTCTTGTCATGCATTCTTCTTTACAGCAAGAAATTGGGGCAACACAGGAAATTGATCAGGATGATCAAGTATTAGAATCCTAACATTTTTTAGTGAGAATAGAAAGATCTGATGATGTGTTTGGTGGAAAATATTTATTTATTTATATTTATATTTATTATAAATATATTATAATTATTATAAATATTATAAATATTTATTAATTGAGCCTATCTTTTTCTGTAGCATCTTATCTTATTGTTGATAATACTGATCATGGTAGTAATTACTGGAGGAATGGGATAACTTCATTGGCTATGTTTTCCACTCAAGTAACAAAGTAAATTGCAACTTTGCACATATTTTATTGAATATAGTCTGTAGCTGAAAAAATGTGGGCTTCTACAAGCATTCTACTCACCACTGTTGGTGGATTGTGTTAGTGTTTCCATCTTCTGATGTCACTTTAAAAATGAAGACATTTTCTAAGGACATGCTGAGGTATGTGCTGATTTATATCTTCCTATTTAAGCCAAAGGGAAGAATAAGTCATATATCACTAATTTCGCCATTATTTCCCCATAAATGACTTATAATATCTTCACAGCATTATTCAATCATTGATGAAGAACAGAATCAGAGGTGTGGAAAGTATTCCCCTTTAGTTTGTACTGATAAGACCATACTCAGAGTACTGCGTATGCTTCTGAGCACTTCATTTCCAAAAGATTTTGACAATTCAGATACAGAGACTTAAGGCTGAAAGAACTTGGGTTTTCAAACTGGAGAAACCATTGAAGAAACCAACAGTCTGATGCTGAAAATGAAAGAAACTGACTAATCTTGAGTCATTGGAATAATCTGTGTCCAAATTATAATATCCTACCATTCTCGCCAAATTAAATCACCCAGAGAAGAGGAGGGGAGGGAAAACCTTTTTATTTTCTCTCTTCCTCTTATTATTCAATACCTCATTAATGAGTGTCCAAATACTGATGTACCTACTTGGGGGGTGTGTGTGAGTGTTTGTGTGTGTGTGTGTGTGTGTATTTTTAAGTTTGCTAAATTCCCCAAAGAAAGTTAAAAAAAATGGCCCATTTGATCCAGCTAGTTAGGAAAGAACAAGAATTTGTGCACAGTTGAGCAACAGTTCTCTTTTGATTTGCTTTTTTTTAAAAATCCCAAAGGAAGCTCAGTCGACTTCCATCACATCCGGAGGAGATTTAGAAAATCTCAATAAACTAGGCCTTTCTTTCTCTCCCCTTTTCTTCATTCAAATGAAACTTCAAACAAATACCAACAGATAAAGCAGGTAACTGCTTTTCTAACTGATCCAGAAGCTAAGAAATGACTTTTCAGTATGTCCTTTTCTTAATTTTCCACCCTCCACAAAGCAGCTCTGTCCAGTGTTTGATCCAATGGCATCTGGAATAAGCCACAATATTAAAATGACATGTGTATCATGACATCATCACACAAATGATATAATTACATAATGACATCTAATGAAAAATACACATCACATCAACTGCAGAGGGGATATTGTCGGAATGGCCAGCTTTTGGCCTCCCAACCTTCAGCTTTCCCAAACGTTTCTTATCGGCCTCTACGTGAATTACAGTGATGAGCACACTCTCCTGGTTCGCACAGGATGGCATGTGGGAGGTTTGGGAAACGCTATGATAGAGCTTTCACATATATCTTTTAGTATCTTGTTTTTGTAATGATCTCATAGGCACCTGAGAAGTTCTCACTACGTATCCAATTATCACTATGTATCCTATTTTTTTGAGATTGATGGGGTTTATGTAATGTTGTATTTGGTATTCAGAAAGAGGAGGTGAATAAAAGTTCAGCGGGCAGTTGCTCAGAGTTTTTCCAGAGAGACGAGGCTGCCTGGCTGGTTCAGAGCATCTCTATTGACCCGGGTCTGAATTCTTTTCCCTACAGATATCATGATTCACCTGTTATCCTTTAGCCCTCTGGCCCTTCACCAACAGGTAAACTGATCCCAATGGAATCAGAGGTGTGGAAGGCCCTAGTTCTTTATACTAATATACAAACACCTTACTTGAAATAGTCCGAAGGCTATTAATAAACTATTTACTTACTTATTTAGCTACCCACCTACTTACCTAGAGATATTAGTGCAAACACTGAACATGGAAGCAGAAAATCAGAAGCTGAGTATTTTCAATCTCTTTGGAAAATGTTGTACTCAAAGAATAATCATCAGCAATTGATTGCTGTTGAAATGGTGACAGCAGCCAGATCAACATTACACAGAGACTAAAAGGGATTAATTCGCATTGAATAGGGAGGGAAAAAGAAAGTTAGTCTGGTGCTATTCTTTAATAAACACGTCTATTCCAACATGATAGAAGTTTATCCTTCATAGATCTGTATAGTTCAACTTCATTAAGGATTGCAGATAGAAATAATTTCTTATGTAATGATTCTGGATCAAATATGGTATTTTCAACAGAAAGGCAATATAGCTCAAGGTTGAACTATGGCAACCTTGATGCTCTCTCAGCTTGGTTGTTTGCTTGCAGCCATTTCATTACCCGACTAGGTGATATCATCAGTACTGTTCTAGTGAAAGACATACTCAAATGTCTAGAAATGAGCAATCTTTTAAAAGTTTCATTTAACCCAGTGATACTGGACAGCCATTTGTCTGAAATGGTATAGGGTTTCCTGCCTGAGCAGGGGGTTGGGCTAGATGACCTCCAAGGTCCCTTCCAAATTATTATTATTATTATTATTATTATTATTATTATTATTATTATTATTATTATTATTATTATTATTGATATATCCTCAGCTCTACACTCTTGCTTTTCCCTATCTGACTAGCATTTCCTACCCCATAGTAATTTCTAGATTGTAATCTGAAAATGGAGTATTCTCACTGAAAAAAAAATCTATTTTTTCTCTTCTTTTGGCAATATATATGCATAACTTACAGCCAAAGAAAAATCTGAGATTCTACCAGATCAGAACAATATGAAGTTGGCTGATGGTTGCATCCAGGATGTGATTGGAAATTCTTAACACAATGAGGAAAGGAATATTTTTTTCGTTATTGGGCAGGTGTTTAGGAGGAAGTACCTAAAGGTGTTCACATATTAAAAGGGATAAAGAGGAAAAGAGCTTGATTGGAGAGAAAAGCAAAAGGAGACTTATGCCACGTGATCTTATGCAAAGATTTTTTAAAAAACAAGAATAGTTCAAGGACCATGCTAGGAGTTCAATAAGTTATATTTACATATTGCATGAGCAGATAAATACATATGTAAAAATTATCCATTTCAATTCCCCAAAGGGGTTGCATAAGTACAGGTAGATCTCAATTACTGTACTGTGGTTAATGAATCCCACAAAATGGTCACATTTTTCAAATTAGCACTATTTGAAGTGATATTTCTATGGAAAATATGGTAATTGGTTCCAGCTCAAAAGAAACAGGCAATGAAAAATGCAAACCATAGATTTATATTGCCTATTTTAATGAAATATTACAGTAAAGGATAAATGTATGATTAACTAAGTCACAGAGTAATTAGAGAAAGTAAAATAAAAATTTAAAAACCCTCTAAATATCATTCCTAAAGGTAAGCTTATACTGACAGAAGCATCTTGTTTAAAATTTGTACTGTTTTCCTCTGGTGAAATCTTATTTTTCTCTATTTTGCATGTGTCAATATTAACAATATCTAAAACCTCAACTGCAGTTACACATGCAATAGCCTCGATGGTATATGTGCTAGACTCTAACTGAATTTGGGATTGCATTAAATGCAACCTGGTATCAATTTAAGTTCACATTAAATCCAAAAATGCATTATTTGAACATGTAAGTAATCACTATCTGTATAAGAAAAACACTAGACAGTTTTGAATTCCAAGTGAGATTATTTAGAAAATCCTATATTAAGACATTGCAATAGTCCTACCCAAAGATATGTTCAAAAGATCATGGTAACTTTAGCCAGTACAATCTTTATCTGACAGGTTACATCTAATGTCACCCTTATATGATATGATTGACAGATATTTTTCTATCAACCAGGGAAACATATTTAGCATTACAAAGAATTCATGGAGTGGCTTGTGCTGAACAGAGGGATCCCAAGAAGCATTTAACAATGCATGCCTTTTATAACTTAGAAGCAATAATACACAGGTGTTTATAGATTTGTCACAGATGCTGATAAATGACTGAAAAGCTAGGAACAACAGCTTGATTACATATTGTACCATCATTACATAGCTGCTGCAGCAAATTTAGTAGAGCGTCAACCCACAAAAAAACTTCCCTGTATAAGATCATATTACTAAACCAATCAATCAGTCATCCAAAACAATTTCCTATAGGAAACAACTATCCATTCAATTTTACTATATTAACAGAATATTTATTAGGAAAACAGTAAGGGTTATTAATCATTTTGTATTGGTTGCAACTGAAAACCATAAGCTTTAAAGAATGTAAAGGAATCTTTTCTATTAAGGAATCAGACTGTATTGATTCATTTTATATATGTGTCTATTTTGAAAAGCAAAATGAAATTCAGAAAAAGGATGAAATACAAATGCATTTCAATAATTTAAATTATAATATATTTTAATCATCATAAAAACATGAATCAGATACATTCATGTTAGAATGAAAACCACATGAAGACCCAAACATTTCTTCAACCATGCTCTCTTGTAAGTCATCATTTACAACCAGAAATCCTCCAGATGTGTTAGGATTTCAGTTCTCAGAATCCATTCAGATATGTTGGCTATGAATTTTGAGAATTGCCATCTTAATGCATCTGGTGCTGCCAGCTTGGCACAGACTGCCCTTAAGTACATCCAGTTCATTCAGAAGACTTGGCAGGCCTTTTATGTTCAGAGTGTCCTCTGTACATGACCAACACTTTCTTATAACAACATGGCAGAAAAATCAGTAGTTTTGGACCTGACTTTTAAGCAACATATTACAAATCTTTGGAAGAACCCAACTACGATTTTTCCCCCAGAAGATTTATAAAGTTTCATGTAGCTTTCAACAATATTCTTCTAAGCCAATTTTACTAATTGTGGCATTGCCAACAGACTTGCCATCATTGTAATCTGTACTAATATTACCAGTTGGACACAAAGGTCTTCAAACTGCATCAACTTTCACTTGGTAACAGTAACATCAAACTTCATTAAAAGCATAGACTGGGTTTTGTTACAGACAATATTTCCTTTTCATATCCTTTATGGAATGTCCACACAAATGAATAAATCATAACTTGCTTGATATGTAAAGGCAAGGGTCCTCTTTCCAATTTGTAATCAAACCAAAAAGCTAGTAGTTTTCCCAAACCTGATGCCCTGTAAATGAGATCAAGTACAGCTCCCCTCATTCCTAATTTATATGTCCAACACATGCAACCTAGGTTGCAAAATACTGAATACTAAATACACCAATACTGTATGCTAACGTATATGGAAAGCACCATTGCAGAAGGCTGGACCAGTCCTTGAACTATAGGTTTGTTAATAGTTGTGTATCTTAACAACAGATTTTTCAGCAAGGAGATCTTCCCAACTTCCCACTCTTAATTCTATGGCTGTTTATTGCTTATCTCATAAAGATGACTCTGGGTGAGGTAACAGGATTAAAAACAGCAATTTAACAAAAACAGGTATACTGCCTATGGTCACGAACAACAAACCCAACTCATAAAAAGAGAACATTAACCTAACCATCTAATCCAAACTCCAGGTCTTGAATGCCTTATGAAAGATCAGAGCCATTTGAAACTCCTTGGCCTGGGTCTGTCAGCACCTTTTAACACCAATGTGATGCACAAAAATCAAACTAGAGAAGCTCTTTGTGCTGCCTCTCTACCAAGAAACATTTTCCTACTGTCAAAGAATTTTTCTTTTTTTTTTTTTTTTTTTTATTGAAAAGTTTTATAAAATACAATTTTCCTTTAAAAAAACCCCCCTTCCCCCTCCCTCCTCCCCTCCCTACCTCCCCCCTATCTCCCCCCCTCCCCCTCCCCCTCCTCCCTCCCCTACCTCCCCCCCTCCACTTCCCCTCCTCCCCCCTCCCCCCCCCCGACTTCCCAGAGCAAAATACAAGGTATATATCTAAAAGGCAATCATAAACAATCATATACTAACAATTATAAACTCTAAAATCCATCACTCTCTAGCTTGTATATAGTAAACCAATCCTTAATAATACTAAATATATATAAAAAAACTAAAATAAAAGAAAACTAGCATCATTCCCATCTATGTTCTTCCACAATTCACTATTACCTTAACATATTCTCATAGATAGTTCTTACACAAATTAACCCACATTAACCCACAAAACTTTCTTCCTCTTCCTCTGTAGTAAGTTGTCCATTAATTCCAAATTAAAAAAAAAAATCTATTACCATACATAGCATCCCAAAACTTTTTTTTTTTTTTTTTTTTAAAAACACAACTACCACTTAACTATAAATATTTTGTGGAAGTTCCATAGATTTCTACTGGTCTTATTTTTTTTCCTTTTTTGAGCGTTTTAAGGCAGCACGCGTCACTCTCTGTTCTCTAAGATCATCCAAAAGAGTTGCAGCTTGAACTCCTCCTGTACCCTTCTCGTCTATCTGTGCATCTTCATCCTCTTGATGTTCTCCTTCTCCAGATCCCTCTGCAGCTTCCAGAAGTGTTGATGGGGTTACTTTCAAGACATTATTATAAAAATCATGCGCTTGCTTCACATTACTCAAACAGTACCTTTTGCCATCATACATGAAGCTCAACCCAGCTGGGATCTCCCATCTGAACCTTATATCTCTTTGCTTGAGCTCTTGCACAAGAAATATAAAATCCTTCCTTCTCTTTAAAATCTTTGGAGGAATTTCTTTTAGAACCAAAACTTGTTGACCAGCAATCACAACTTTAGTATCGTAGGCAGCTTGTATAACTTCATCTCTAATTTCCCTTTTTACAAAATAAACCACCACATCTCTAGGCAACTTTCTCTGTTTAGCAATCCACGAATTCACACGAAACACTTTGTCCATACCTTGTTTTAATTCAGATGCTGGATGGTTCAATACTCCCTCAAAAGCCTCAGAAACCAGCTGCTTTAAATCTTCCTTAATATTCTCTTTTAGGCCTCTAATTCTCACAGCAAACTGCATCTGGTAAAATTGGGCCAAGCTCTGTTCACTGTCGATTTTGTCTTTTAGATCTTCAATTTCCAATACTTTTGCTTCTAATAATGCATTCTTTTGAATCAAATCTTGCACTTGATCATCCAGCACCTCCACACATTTAGCAACTTTTTGCACTGAGGACAAAATGTCTACCTTCATTTCTCTAAGTTTCTGTTCCATCCTTTTTTCCATTCTCTGCTCCAATTTCTCCAATTTCTCCTCCATCTGTAGAAATTTAACACCCATTGACTCCAAAATTAACTGGGTATGTTTTTCAAGATCCTTCGATGTCAATACATCAGGAGAATGCAACGCCTGCAGCAATGATTGTTGTTGCACCGGAGAATTTCCAGCACTCCGAAAAGTTCTAGGGGGAGGTTTAGCCGCCATCTTTTACTTACAATTGTGACGTACTTTCACTTTAAGTTTTAAGCAAAGTCCATCAAGCTTGAGAGTAAAATAAAATCTTCTTCATCTCTTCATCTTTCCCTCTTGTACTGCTCTGCCTGCTCTTTCCCTTTCATAGTCTCTCCTTCAAGCAGGGATGGTCGCAGACGCCTGGCTCTGCTCCATGAAGTCCGGAGCAGAGACGCTAGCCAGCTGGGAGCAGCCCAGGCTACGGGGGAGTTCAATCCTTCAGCCGCCCAAGCTCCAAGCTCAGGCGGCCCCGGAGAACTCAACCCCCACCTGGGGGCTCACCCCCTCCTCTTCTCCCGAGGAGGGGGCTTCAGATTCGCCCGAACAGCTGATCGGCGCTGTTTCGGGCGAAAAAACACCAGCTGAGCCGCGGGCAGCCCGGGAAGGCTCCCTCCGTCGCCGCGGAGCCACCGGAAGTCTCAAGAATTTTTCTTGTGTAAGAAATACTTGCATCTTTGATTAACTTTATGTTGCTGGCGATTTTGTCTGCTGTGGTCCTTTTTGACATTTTTAATCTCTGAATATTTTGAATGAACTTTGTAGTGCTGTATATTCAAATAACAAATTTGATCTGAATCAGAAAGTCATGTCAAACTGACAAGCCTGTTTTTCCAAAACAATTTAGAAATTCCAATCAAATTTAACATTTTGAATCAAAATGCCAAATAAAAATGGTTGGATAAATCACTTCAACTTACAACTTGGATTGAATAAATTCTTTGAGTTAAATCAAGCATTCATATTTCTTTGGGGGGGTTTTCATCCTGATATTTTTCTTTATACATTTGATGGCATTTTAAAAAAATTGTCAGAAAGTGTTTCCATATACAGTGAAGTGTTCTTAGGATATTTAAACTCTTTTTATTTCATACTGAATAGACTAACATTCTTTTTGCCATCACTCTAGAACAGTCCATTGTAAACATGATGAATATCTTTAATTGCAGCTATTCCTTTAGTGCAACCACAATTCACTGTGAAGTTAGCTCTCTGGTAAATATTATTATATTTTTAAAATATTAAAAAACAGACTATGAAAAAGCATAGTATAAACTTTTCTCTAAACAGCAGCTTTTACCATTATTTTAATGAATCATATGATTACAACAAGACATACTATTATGAAGTTATTTTTAAAGGCTTAGGCCCGGGATATTTGCAGGACCGTCTGCTGCCAGGAACGTTTTCCCATCGCCCTGTGCGCTCACACAGAGAGGGCCTCCTCAGGGTGCCATCGGCCAGACAATGTCGGCTGGCGACCCCCAGGGGGAGGGCCTTCTCTGTTGGGGCACCTGCTTGGTGGAATCAACTCCCCTGGGAGCTCCGGATGGCCCTAGACCTTCGGTCCTTTCGCCGTGACCTTAAGACATATCTTTTCCAACAAGCCGACCTGGACTGATGATAATGGGGTTTTTAATTATGATTTTAAATGTTTTTATTGGTTTTAGTGGACTTTGACACAATTTAATTCTTTTTTAATATTTGTATTTACTTGTATTTTATTGTTGTTAGCCGCCCTGAGTCCTTCGGGAGATAGGGCGGCATACAAGTCTCATTATAAATAAATAAATAAATAAATAAATAAATAAATAAATAAATAAATAAATAAATAAATAAATACCCTTCTATTTTTTTCTAGATAAGAAAGATACATTTTTTTCCCTAAATGGTATATATGCTATGCTTGGTTAAAATTTTTTTTTATAGAAATGCATCTTAGAAGAAATCTATGTGTTAGGAAAATAACTTCTAATGCACAGTATGGCTATATGAGTTTCTACCACGTAAACACCACCATTTTTGTAGAAAGTAATATATGCTCTTTTCTACATTAGCAAGAAAGAGAAATTTCTGTATAAGTACAACCAAAAATAGAAGATAAAAATAGACACTATTTAGACAGACAGACATTAAATGTAAATAGATTTCAATCCACTGTCTACATATAGTTGAGAAGGCTACAGACCTGGATGATGTTGAGGGTACTGTATGGTTGTCTCTGGGCAAATTTAAGGCTCGTGTCTTCCCTATTTAAGCTTCCTGATCTTAAAAGTAGACTAGAACTAAACTTGAGGACATTATAAAAGAGAGGGTTGACCTGGGTAAAATAGGGCAAATAGCCATTCTAAGTCTTCATTTCAGATGTTCACATTTTGGACATCTGCTTTCTTTACTCAAGATGATAACCTGAATCAAAGCTTTTCAGCAAATTTTAAAAATACATAAAAATAAACTTATTATAAAAGAGATAAGTGGCACATAACAAAATTATTCTAATACGTACATAATAATGCGGCACTTTGATGAAGATGGCTAACAGCAAAAATACAGTACATGCACTCTCCCCATCCCATCCCCAAATTGCAACCATTGATCTACTATTACTAAGAGGATAACATTCTGAGTAAGAGGCACCTATCAATTGAAAACTAAACTTTCCTTCATGCTGTGTTAGATAAAGACTACATTTATGGAGCAGATGTGATGTAAAAAATATCTGCTGTTGCATTTGAACAAACGACTGATGTATTTAGGAATGGACCTCATTGCCAAAATACAAGAGTAACAGTGGTCAGTAGCTTTCAGTGGCATATTGTGTTTGTTTACAGCTAGTTCTGGTATCTGCAGAATCCTTTTAAAAAACAACACACACGCACACAGACACATTGTAAAGCCAAAGTGCAATGGCACTTGGAATGAACAGATGCTCATTTTATGCTTATTTTCAATATACATATTTTTCTTCAGCAGATTAATAATATTATTCCAAAGGAAATGTGATAAGCACCAGGGAAGCAAAAGCTAAGTTTATTTTATTCCTGCAGCCATAATAGTGCTTTGATGTAATCAATTTTAAAGTGTAAAATGGTATGTGCTCAGAGTATTTATTTATTTTTATTACTTTTGTTTATCTTTTTGCAAAAACATATGGGGAATGTAGACGCATCTGTAAAGCACGACATGTGGGGAAGGAAGAGAACATTCGTTGTTTGCTTCATAGATTAACCAATCTACATGATAGTCAGGATGTGGGAGCTACAAACTCATGAAATCTAGTACAGTATCAAGTATTATTCAACTGCACACAACTGTAACCAAAACTGTAGAATGCTCCAGGTTTACAATCCCAGCCTGAAAAAAAGTGCAAACCATCCTTCCTGGTTGAGGCAGCCATCTGGCTTGTACTAAAGCTGAAGTAATTACTTGAAGTGGAATCTGTGAGGGAAGCATTCCAGTGCATGACTTGCTCCCACAGCCTCCTATAATGGTGCCATGCTTTGTCTGAGCCAAACTATTATTTAAAGCAAAGGAGCCCCTGGAGCCTTCCTCTACTTCAAAGTCCCTGCTGATAGAATCTATTGCAAGAATCTCACTTAAGCTACTAAGAACGTGTTAGCCGCTTCAACAGACTGAAATGACCATATGGATGGCTATGAGTAAGTTCTCCAGGTTAGTGTTTAAACATTAGGTTCAAGCTGTATTTCTCCCTAGGGTCGTGGTGGCAAACCTATGGATGCGTGCCAGACTGGGCATGCAGAACCCTTTCTGTCAACACATGCGCAAGAGGGACGCTCCCCTTGCCCTTTCCACGTGCACCTGACTAGTGGGAACTAGAGATGGCAGGAAAACCAAATTCAGCAGTGCTCTCACGGGAAGAGCTGTAAAAGCTGGGCAAGGAGCGGGAAACCGGTATAAAAGCAGGTTTTGGCGGGAGTGCAGGGAGAGACTGAGTGAGCAAGCAGACAGCCTTTGGAAGCAATGATGGGTGTGACTTTGGAAAAGACAAGTAAGATGTGGCATCCGTTTGCGCGCTTTGCATCGTTAGGCCAGCCAGCCATGCAGCAGAGGAGGAGCACAATGGGCAGCTGGGTGTCTGGAGCTGCCTCGGTTGCTTGCTGGCCTCAGCAGGCCCCAAAGAGGCAGTGTTCACTCACTGGCTGCTCAGCCTCATGGGGCAGCAGCGGAGATGACAGCGGTGGCAGCAAAACTAGCCACACAGCAGACGAAGGGGTGGCCGGGTGTCTGGAGCTGCCTCGGTTGCCTGCTGGCCTCAGCAGGGCCCAACGAGGCAGCGTTCACTCACCCGGTGCCCAGCCTTGTGGGGCAGCGGCAGCGATGGGAATGGCAGTGGGGATGCAGGCAATGGAGGGAATGGTGGCAGCGATGCAGGCAATGGTGATGGTGGAAATGGTGGCAGTGATGCAGGCAATGGCGATGGCGGGAATGGTGGCGGTGATGGTGGAAATGGTGGTAGCGATGCAGGCAATGGTGGGAATGGTGGCGCAGATGCAGGCAATGGTGGCGGTGACACAGCCAATGGTGGAGGTAGGAATGGAGGGAATGGTGGTGGTGATGGGAATGGCGGCGGCGATGCAGGTAATGGCGGATGTGGGAATGGCAATGGCGATGGCGGGAATGGTGGTGGCAATGCAGGAAATGGCAGGAATGGCAGCAGAGATGCAGGGAATGGTGGCAGTGACACAGACAATGACGGAGGCAGGAATGCAGGAATGGTGGTGGTGATGGTGGCGGTGGCAAAGCCAGGCACACAGCGGAGGAGGGGGTGGCGGGGTGTCTGGAGCTCCCTCAGTTGGCCTCAGCAGGCCCCAATGAGCCAGCGTTCGCACACCAGCTGCCCAGCATCGTGGCAGCAGTGAGGGGTGTGTGTGTGCCACAGTGTGAAAAATGGTCTTAAATTACTTTTTAAACTGCCGTTGTCACTTTAGTCATTAAGCAAATTGTTGTAATGTGAGGATTACTGTACTTTATCATTTTTTTCCTTTTGGGAGGGGGTCATCAAGTTTTTCCACCTTGCTAGATGACTGGAAAAGCCCTGAGTTAGAGTACTCGGATTGCAGCTGCTTTCTTCAGGTATGTGGAATGGCGTGGGACCCACAGGTTTTGCAAAGTTAACTGAGGAGGTTGGTTACAGCTTATTAGGAAAGATAAAGTAAACATGCTTTATTGACCATTCTTCGTCCAGATTTTATATCAGTTGCATCTGCTAATATAGGCATTGTGCTTCAGATTTCTGTTATTTTCACTATCTGGAATGAGTACTTTTCCAACAACCTTTAAAATCCAAGACACTATAATTGTTGTGTTTTTTTTGGGAGGTGGAGTGAATGGGGGATTTTTACTTTTTACCTCGTTTTGCTCTTTTAAACTGAATGTGCCCCCAACGCCCCCTTGCATAGCCAGAAGCCTTGCACCATCACGTTCGCCCTCCATGCTTCCCCAGCCCCTCTTTCCCTTCCTTTGAAACAAACAAACCCACCCCCAACCCTCCCATTCCTGCCTTCTGAATTAAAATGAGAGAAAGCCAAGTTTTTTCTTTTGTGGTCTTTACATATTTAAACTGCAGCTAGAAGGAAGTGAGGAAGAAAACCATCGCGAGACACTCTTCTGTTTTAACATTTTTCCTTGTTGCTTTTGGGAGTTTTCATCCTACTTTCATGAGAGGGCAGCATTTGGGAGGGGGTGTAACTGCTCCCTTCCCCCCCAAGCCATCAACTGAGTAAGACGCCCACCTGTCCAAGCTCTTCCCCCTGTCTGAGGCTTTTGTTGTGAGCACTTCTGTTGAGGATTGGCGGGAGGGCTGTTGGGTTTTAATCCCCTCCCATCTGCTGGGTGGTTGCAGCAGGTTTTGGTCTTTTTTGTCATGCTTTGAGGTTACCCACGAAGCACGTTTGTTTGAACCCAACTCCAGTTGCTAAGCTTCCTTAAACCCTCTTCCTCTGCTGCCTCCTCCTCACCGGAGTCCCCTGTTGTCTGCAACCAGCCCTGCCCACTGCCTCACCTTGCCTTGCCCCACAGCAATGGCATCCCCACCCTGCCCCCTACCTTGCCTTGCCTCACCCTGCAAGATGAGCCTCCTGCCCACTGCCCCACTGGCCAGAGACCCCCTGGATCTCCCCAAACCCTACCCAGCCCCCACAGGCATCCCTCCCCAGAAGCAACATTGAGGTGACCACGCCCACCCAGTGGGCCATGCCCACCCGGCACCCGGTGATACATAAGTGGGTTTTGAGTTGCAGTTTGGGCACTCGGTCTCTAAAAGGTTCACCATTACTGCCCTAGGACTTTCACTTTAGAGGTGTTCAAATCCAAAAAGTAGTTGGAGCCAAGAAATAACTAAACTGGATTTCATTTCATTTCACTTAATATTAACGGAACATTAAACTGAACTTCCTGAATATTTAAACATTTCCTTCTTTCACTGCATTAAAATTACAACTCAATAGCGCCTCTTTTAAGGTCTAGACTCTAGAGGACACACCAGGAATCCAGAGGATCACACATAACTATCACCTACGTTTGTACAGCCCTACTCAGAAGCATCAAAAGTATTTTACCCAAACTTGAAATCTGCCATCTTTGGATTGAGACGTTTTGTCAGGAGATCAAGATTCAGCCATGGATCCACAGTAATTTGCTTTCCTTCTATCCTTGTGCTGGGAGGAAAGTCTAATGGTATTAAAAGCAGTGCTTCTCAACCTTGGCAATTTTAAGATGTATGGACTTCAACTCCAAGAGTTCACCAACCAGCATGAATTATGGAATTTGAAGTCCACACATCTTAAAGTTGCTAAGGTTGAGGAAAAAAGTGGCTAGCTTTACTATGCTTCAGCAACAGAGTTGGGTCAGTGTGGTACACTGCAATTCAAGGTAGCTTCAATATAATTGATGGACATCCTGCCATTCTCCCACCAAGCAGCAGTTTCCACCAGGGGAAAGCTACTACCAATCATTGCCCTGAATTTAAGGGAAGTTGGGAAAGTACTGTACTCAAAAGAAGAGTTCTGATACCTAGAGAATATTCTGATGTTTTATCTTTCATCTGAGGGACAAAAAAAAATCTGCTTGATTTCTCTAAAACAAATCAGTATAAAACTAAGAGAAAGAGCAAGTGTAGATGTTTAATCCAATGTGTAATCCTGCACCTCTTCTTCTAGAGACTGGAAACCATTCTTGACATTCCTATGGGCAAAACTGTTTAAAACAAATCTTGATTTGCCTGCTTTCCACTCGCTCAGGAAAAAAGTGTTTCAATTAAAATAAGCATATAAAAATAAAAACACATTGCTTACAATAAGTTCCAGCAAAAACATATCCAATTAC
Source organism: Vipera ursinii (assembly GCF_947247035.1). Lineage (NCBI taxonomy): Eukaryota > Metazoa > Chordata > Lepidosauria > Squamata > Viperidae > Vipera > Vipera ursinii. The sequence continues at coordinate 63,273,954 of NC_139515.1, read as the reverse complement.
TTTTATAGCCAATTCATATACTATAATTAATTCCCTTCTATGGTAATAATAATAGATTTGCTTTGCTATTTTTATAGCAATATAAATGATAGGATCCTGCATACACAACTTCACGTTGGACCAAAATCTCTAAAGTTTACAGTATTTCCATATTTCACCAGTGAAAATAATGATTTCCTGAAAAACCTGCATTTGGACTTACATGAGGTTGATGTTTCCATCTCTGAAGACCTGCTCCCAAAAGAAAACGGCTGCTTAAGCTCTCCAGACTCTTTGGAAGTCATAGAATAAATAAACGTGGAGGCATAAAACCCAGCAACCAGATAACAGTCGTACAATGAACTGATTGGGTCCAGTTACTCACAAAGCCCAATGTCTCCTCCTACATAAACCATACATTATCCTACTGGACGTTCTCATGCTGACATAAGTTCCATGTTTGAACACTGTAGCCCAACTTTAGCCTGCCTTAGCAGTGGGCTGGCCATGAGATGGAGGTTTCGTTAATGAGGACATGTCCTAAGCAAATGGTAATCTTCATGTTGTGTCTTCACACATTCCTATTTGAAACCTGCCCTTAGGGCCTTTCTTCCCCAACATGAGTACTGAGATATTGTGGACTTCATTCTCAGAATTCCCCAGATAGTTACAGCCACTACTGAGAATGTTAAGCTTGAAGTCCTCATATTTGAAGAGTGGCCATGTTGTGGAAGGGTACCTTAATGAGGAGTGCCTTTTAGGTGGCATTCCTAAATCACCAGCATTTCTGCTCTTGCAGGGTTAGCATTAGGAAAGACAATATACCTGAAATCCTTTCTTTTTAATTACATCAAGCCTGCTTAGAAATTTTGACTGCTGTTTGTTCTTGTTTCTTTCCTATTTTGTTTTTTTAGATTACATTGCAATGACCACATTATGAAGAAACAGAAGACAGAATTATTTAAAATATAGACTCTACTGACTAATAATTATGCTCAGTAAATAGCATTTTGTATGAATTACTTTTATGATTTTTTTAGTTATTGTAAAATTAAAATTCATTTTTTTCATTGACTTAAATGAACTAAGTTATGTTATCCTTAAAAAATACCTAGCAATCGCTATGTAAATATTAACATAATTAATATTGATATTACTGCTATTTATCATTGTTCCTAAGATACATACATAACTATGTAAAGGGGGGGAAAAGAAGGAAAGGGAGGAAAGGGAAAGGAAGAAAAAAAACGGGAAAAAATTAAAAAGCTTTTAAAAATACTACAATGTTATAAATTGGCTTTTAAAAACTCCATCTCTGATTACTAATATAATTTAATTGATTCCTTATTATTATTAATATATTATCTTTATCTATCTTGCTTTATTCTGCTCTAAGCATTACTTTTGAATAAGTAGACAAAACAATATTAAAATACTCAAAATAAAAGTTCATTATAACATACTTACCTGTGGCCAGAAAAGTAGCAAACTCTTAAAATTACCATTGGGATAAATTTGGAACTGGGTTAAATAATCTGGGATCTCTTCTAAACTACGTTTTTTTAAAAAAAATGGCTACAGGGATTAAATGATTATACAAATCTACTGATACAGGGGTCCCCAACCCCTGGTTTGTGGACAAATACTGGTCCGCGGCATGCCAGCAACCGATCCGCACAAACAAGCAAAGCCCCATCTGTGGGATGCAGGCAGCACACAAAACCAGACAGTCTCCAGTCCGTGGAAAAACCTTTCTTCACGGAACCGGTCCCTGGTGCCCTAGTCCAGAGGTAGGCACCCTTGGCTCTTTTATGACTCATGGACTTCAACTCCCAGAATTCCTGAGCCAGCATGGCTCAGCATGGAAACCTTTCCCTTTCCCCTCAGCGTGGCTGGTTCAGGAATTCTGGGAGTTGAAGTCCACGAGTCATAAAAGAGCCAAGGTTGCCTACCCCTGCCCTAGTCCCTGAATACATCTAATAATAATAAATAATAATAATAAACTTTTATTGTCAAAGTACAACATGTGTACATTGAGATTAGCTGAGCCTCCCCCGTGCTCTCTCCCCCCAACACACAGTGACAACAAACCCTCCATCCCACCACACTATGTTAACCAACTACACCACACACCGGCCTCCCAAGTCAATTCTGCATAAGATTATGTCCCATTTAAAAGCCTAACAGCCCACGGATAAAAGCTATTTTTCAGCCTGTTGGTACGGCTGGCTATATTCCTATATCTCCTACCGGATGGTAGGAGAGTAAAGAGATACCGTCCAGGGTGTGAGTCATCCCTGAGAATCTTCCTCACTCTTCCAAGGCAACGAGCCCTGGCGATGTCATCCAGTGGTGTCAGGGAACAGCCTATAGGAGGGATATAATAAGGTTCATCTGGCTTATGGCATGGGGTACTTTTTTACTGTATGGACTACTTTTTATTTCTCCAAGCATTTCAAAGTAACTGCTGGTTTTAGGTGGACAAATTGTTTTCTTTACTTTTTTTCTATATTGCACTTAAATTACAACATTAATGTAACTTTAAACATTATTATTGCATTATAGAGGTATACCTGTAATCTTTTAGTTTATATGTTTGTTTGTTTCTTGTCTGTTTTATGATAACTGGGGGACTTAAGATTACGTTTGTTTTAAATAAAAAGACTACAGGATAGGATTTTGGCAACAAGACAATCCTCAATTTACACCTGTTTCGTCCCATCTCTGATCACATTTCACCTCTTATCAGAAGCTCTTTCTTCTTTAATTAACCCAAATACCTAAACCAGCTCAATTATACACATTTTGGCCTTCTCCTTCTCCTGCCCTTTCCAACCAAAGCTTCAAGCCATAATTCTGTCATTGTGCTTCAAACCACTTGTTTGGCTATTTCAGGCTTCCTCTTAAATTGGAGCAAGTCTCTGATTGCCATTCAAGATGGATTCTTATTACACCCAAGTCCCTTTAGGAGACACATTAAAAGGTGCATGAGGTTAACTCAATCCAGCTGATTTTATGTAGTTCCCCAAATTCCCAATTAAATTAACATCCTTAAATCTTAAATTAGCATATGAGGTAGAGGTTGCCTTAATAATGGATATAATAAAGCACAATGTTAAAAATAATCATGTTTTGACCTACATGCATGGCACATATGAATCCACTTTAATTTTAATTTTTTAATTTAATTTATTAATATTTCTATACCGCCCTTCTCCCGGAGGACTCGGCGGTGTACAGGGCAAGAATAAAACACAGAAATTTACAAAAATTAAAAGATAATTAAATGCATGCCCGATTAAAATACAATTGATACATAGTAAAAACCCCAATTAAAAATGATAACAAACCCCACCAATCCCCCCTCAGGCCAGGCCGGCTTGCTCGAACAAGTATGTTTTCAGATCGCGGCGAAAGGAGCGCAGATCGGGCGCCGTCCGGAGCTCAACCGGTAACTGGTTCCATAGCTCCGGGGCGCCCACAGAGAAGGATCTCCCCCTGGGGGCCACCAGACGGCATTCTCTGACCGGTGGCACCCTGAGGAGGCCCTCTCTGTGGGAACGCACAGGGCGCAGGGAGCTTGATGCCGGCAGCAGATGTTCCCTGAGGTACTCCGGCCCCATGCCATGGAGGGCTTTGAACACCATTACTAGCACCTTGAATCTCACCCGGAAGACAACTGGCAACCAATGCAGCTCACGGAGCAGAGGTGTCACATGGGAGTATCGGGAGACTCCCAACACAACTCTCGCGGCTGCATTCTGTACCAGTTGGAGCCTCCGG